>NC_045673.1:468969-651469 GCF_003331165.1 Xiphophorus hellerii | reverse complement strand
GGCTTTTATTTTGAAAAAATACATAAGCTTCATATTAAATGATCACACGAATTAAAATGTCTAACAGTGTTTGGGTTAAATCCGTTATTTACTGGCCAAAACAGCCTGTAGCTCTAAATGGCAGCTCAGCCCTCTGTTTTAACTGAGTATTGATTAGAACTACAGTGATGCGTATTTGTAGTCCTAACCAGCAGCCAATCCCCTCCTGTGTTCCATTGCTATGGTTATCAATCCTCTGCTAACTGTCATGTGTGTGTGACACAGAGAGGTGGAAAAAGATTTCTATCTTTGTGAGACACCCCATTGGTTTACATGGAAAAAGCAGCCTGAACAACTCCTTGCCGTTCAGGAACCGAGAGACGTATTGGAAAACCGTTTGAAGCATATGAAAGAGCTATTTGTCGTCTTCCATAGTACCGCGATTCATATTTGTAGCTCACTCACAGTAATTGCAGTGATGAGACAAAAATGGTGCATGCAGAGCTCAGAAATTTTTCAGAAATACATGGAAGTGAATCTGGGAGAGCGTCAGTTATCCTGGCGCATGATTTCGCTCTGAAGCACCTTGACAGAAAACCGTAAGCCCTAGAGAAATTTCGAAAACATTTTACCGGAGCAGGCAGGCGTATCGATGTCATGACCGAGTTTGATACCAATTGGGCGATATTTGTGGGCGTGACGGTGATTTCAAAATTAATGTGGGGTCAAAAATTCTCTTCATTTCTCACTCTAAAAAAGCGGCAGTTGGTGTCAGTTAGGCTCTGCGTTTCGGCAGTTGGTAATTTTGCTCGTTTTTCGCTTTTTACGTCGCCATCGTAAGTCCGATTCCTTATAAAAATAATAGCTCCAATGCCGGGAATAAGCCGCACGTTTTGATACCACTTTTGTGGGTGGACTCGCAGCGGTACGAGCCGCATTAACGGTAGCGGAATAAGTAACTATAATAATAAAGAGACATTCTATTAGGTGTAGAATAATAGGTGCCTGCCATGCAATGCATGGAGGCAGTACTGACTTGCTTCGCAAGTCAGTACTGCTCTCCTTATGCATTGCTATGGGCAGGCCCCAATAAATAAAGAGACATTCTATTGGGTGTAGAATAATAGGTGCCTGCCATGCAATGCATGGAGGCAGTACTGACTTGCTTCGCAAGTCAGTACTGCTCTCCTTATGCATTGCTATGGGCAGGCCCCAATAAATAAATAAATAAAGAGACATTCTATTGGGTGTAGAATAATAGGTGCCTGCCATGCAATGCATGGAGGCAGTACTGACTTGCTTCGCAAGTCAGTACTGCTCTCCTTATGCATTGCTATGGGCAGGCCCCAACTAGAAAATTCCTGAAGAAATTTAACCGGGGCCTGCCAAAGCGTGCCCGTCGGTTTGGACCCAGCGTTCTGATGCCAGAAATTAGCATCAATGCTAAAAAAAGCCGCAATCATATGAGGACAATGACAAGAATGTTGACTAACATGTACTTGCACCGTTCAGTATGATAAAGTAAGTGTATCAGCTAAAATTAGCAAAAATGCTAATGTTAGCATCATTGCTGTCACTAGCATGTGGGACATCACTAGGATGTTCTCTATAATGGACTTACTCCATTCAGTATACTAAACATGGCTAATAAGTCAAATAAATAGCTAATAGCTTATATAAGCTAAAATGCTAATGCTAATCAACTGCCTTGCTGTGCAAAGCAGTTCCCTAACCTGAAAGAAAAAGATAATGCAGAATAATATTATTGCACCGCCAGCGGCGGTGCACTAACCTCAGGGGCATGTTGAGGCTTTTATTTTGAAATTTTTGTTAAGCTTAATTTCAAAGGTCCAAACTAATCCCATGTGTAATAGTCATTGGGTTAAATCAGTTATATAATGCTCAAAACACAAGTAGTTGATGTAAAAATATTCAAGGCTTTTATTTTGAAATTTTCTTTATGCTTCATTTCAAAAGGCCAAACTAATCCCATGTGTATCAGTGCTTTGGATAAAAAAGTCACATAAAGCCAAAAAGAGCAATTACATGATGTAAAAATATTCAAGGCTTTTATTTTGAAATTTTCAGTATGCTTCATTTTAATGTTCCAAACTAATCCCATGTGTAACGGTGACTGAGTTAAATCAGTTATATACAGCCCATAGCAGCAAGTAGTTATAAAGGCCAGTTCAGTCCTCCTCTGTTTCAACTGAGTCTTCCACTATAGTTAGAACTACAGTGATGCGTATTTGTAGTCCTAACCAGCAGCCAATAGCCTCCTGAGTTCCGTTGCTATGGTAAATAATTCTCTCTGCCAACTGTCAGCTGTGAGTGAGACATGCAGGGGGAGACAATTCTCTGTTTGAGCCAGCCAGTTTGAACTAAAAAAAGCATTGGAAACAACTCCTTCCCGTTCGGGAACCGTAATACATATTCGAAAAGCGTTTGAAGCGTATGAGAGGGCTATTTGTCGTCTCCGATAGTCCCGCAATTCATATCTCTACGTCACTCACAGTATTAACAGCGATAAGAGAAAGAAATGGTGTGCCCAGATGTGAAATTTTTGAGAAATATATGAAAATACATGGGAGAGAGCCTGAGAGAGCGACAGAAAATCCTGTCGCATGACTTCGCTCTGAAGCACCTTGACAGAAAACCGTAAGCCCTAGAGAAATTTCGAAAACATTTTACCGGAGCAGGCAGGCGTATCGATGTCATGACCGAGTTTGATACCAATTGGGCAATATTTGTGGGCATGAGGGCGATTTCAAAATTATTTTGTGGTCAAAAATTCTCTTCATTTCTCACTCTAAAAAAGCGGCAGTTGGTGTCAGTTAGGCTCTGCGTTTCGGCAGTTGGAAATTTGGTTCGTTTTTCACTTTTTACGTCGCCATCGTAAGTCCGATTCCTTATAAAAATAATAGCTCCCTTCTCGGCATCGAGCCGCACGTTTTGATACCACTTTTGTGGGGGTGCACGCAGCGGTACGAGCCGCATTAACGGTGATGGAAGAAAAATAAATCTATAAAGATATAAACTAGAAAATTCCTGAAGAAATTTAACCGGGGCCTGCCAAAGTGTGCCCGTCGGTTTGGACCCAGCGTTCTGATGCTACAAATTAGCATCAATGCTAAAGAAAGCTGCAATCATATGAATACAATGACAAGAATGTTTACTAACATTGACTTGCACCATTCAGTATGATAAAGTGAGTGTATCAGCTAAAATTAGCAAAAATGCTAATGTTAGCATCATTGCTGTCACTAGCATGTGGGACATCACTAGGATGTTTTCTATAATGGTATAACTCCATTCAGTAGAAAAAACATGGCTAATAAGTCAAATAAATAGCTAATGGCTTATTTAAGCTAAAATGCTAATGCTAATGAACTGCCTTGCTGCGCAAGGCAGTTCCCTAACCTGAGAGAAAAAGATAATGCAGAATAATATTATTGCACCGCCTGCGGCGGTGCACTAACCTCAGGGGCATGATGAGGCTTTTATTTTGAAATTTTTGTTAAGCTTCATTTCCAAGGTGCAAACTAATCCCATGTATAACAGTCATTGGGTTAAATCAGTTATTTATTGCTCAAAAGAGCAATTACCTAATGTAAAATTTCTCAAGGCTTTTATTTTGAAATTTTTGTTAAGCTTCATTTCCAAGGTGCAAACTAATCCCATGTATAACAGTCATTGGGTTAAATCAGTTATATAATGCTAAAAACACAAGTAGTTGATGTAAAAATATTAAAGGCTTTTATTTTGAAATTTTCAGTATGCTGCATTTTAAAGGGCCAAACTAAACCCATGTGTAATAGTCATTGGGTTAAATCAGTTATATAAAGCTCAAAAGAGCAATTATCTGATGTAAAAATTGTCAAGGCTTTTATTTTGAAATTTTCATTATTCGAAATTTTAATTGCCACACTAAATCCATGAACATATCTTTCCCTACATGCTGTCAATAGCATGTGGGATATCATTAGAATGTTGTCTGTAATTGACTTACTCCACTCAGTATATTAAACATGGCTAATAAGTAAGAAAATAGCTAATAGCTTATTTAAGGTAAAAGGCTAATGCTAATGAACTGCCTTGCTGCGCAAGGCAGTTCCCTAACCTGAGAGAAAAATATAATGCATGCTAATATTATTGCACCGCCTATGGCGGTGCATTATCCTGAGGGGGATATTGAGGCTTTTATTTTGAAAAAATACATAAGCTTCATATTAAATGATCACACTAATTAAAATGTCTAACAGTGTTTGGGTTAAATCCGTTATTTACTGGCCAAAACAGCCAGTAGCTCTAAATGGCAGCTCAGCCCTCTGTTTTAACTGAGTATTGATTATAACTACAGTGATGCGTATTTGTAGTCCTGACCAGCAGCCAATCGCCTCCTGTGTTCCGTTGCTATGGTTATCAATCCTCTGCTAACTGTCATGTGTTTGTGACACAGAGAGGTGGAAAAAGATTTCTATCTTTGTGAGACACCCCATTGGTTTATATGGAAAAAGCAGCCTGAACAACTCCTTGCCGTTCAGGAACCGAGAGACGTATTGGAAAACCGTTTGAAGCATCTGAAAGGGCTATTTGTCGTCTCCCATAGTACCGCAATTCATATTTGTAGCTCACTCACAGTAATTGCAGTGATGAGACAAAAATGGTGCATGCAGAGCTCAGAAATTTTTCAGAAATACATGGAAGTGAATCTGGGAGAGCGTCAGTTATCCTGGCGCATGATTTCGCTCTGAAGCACCTTGACAGAAAACCGTAAGCCCTAGAGAAATTTCGAAAACATTTTACCGGAGCAGGCAGGCGTATCGATGTCATGACTGAGTTTGATACCAATTGGGCGATATTTGTGGGCATGAGGGCGATTTCAAAATTAGTTTGGGGTCAAAAATTCTCTTCATTTCTCACTCTAAAAAAGCGGCAGTTGGTGTCAGTTAGGCTCTGCGTTTCGGCAGTTGGAAATTTGGCCCGTTTGACGCTTTTTACGTCGCCATTGTAAGTCCGATTCCTTATAAAAATAATAGCTCCCTTCTCGGCACCGAGCCGCACGTTTTGATACCACTTTTGTGGGGGTGCACGCAGCGGTACGAGCCGCATTAACGGTGATGGAAGAAAAATAAATCTATAAAGATATAAACTAGAAAAACAAAATTTCTGAAGAAATTTAGCCGGGGCCTGCCAAGGCGCGCCCGTGGGGTATGGGCCCGGCGTCGTCACGCTACAAATTGGCATCGACGCTAAAGAACGCCGCAACGTAATCAGTGGCACGCGGAGAATCGCAAGAACATAAAGTAAGGCGGACGTGCACCATTCAGTATGATTTAAAATTTTTGTCAAGGCTTTTATTTTGGAAGTTTTGTTAAACTTCATTTCAAAGGGCCAAACTAATCCCATGCGTAATAGTCATTGGGTTAAATCAGTTATATAATGCTCAACAGAGCAATTATCTGATTTAAAAATATTCAAGGCTTTTATTTTGAAATTTGCAGTATGCTTCATTTCAGAGGGCCAAACTATTCCATTGTGTAACAGTGCTTTGGATAAAAAAGTCACATAAAGCCAAAAAGCGCAATTACCTGATGTAAAAATATTCAAGGCTTTTATTTTGAAATTATTATTATGCTCCATTTGAAAGTTCCGAACTAATCCCATGTGTAACAGTGCTTTGGATGAAAAAGTCATACAAAGCCAAAAACAGCAATTACATGATGTAAAAATATTCAAGGCTTTTATTTTGAAATTATTATTATGCTCCATTTTAAAGTTCCGAACTAATCCCATGTGTAACAGTGCTTTGGATGAAAAAGTCATATACGGCCAAAAACAGCAATTACCTGATGTAAAAATATTCAAGGCTTTTATTTTGAAATTATTGTTATGCTCCATTTTAAAGTTCCGAACTAATCCCATGTGTAACAGTGCTTTGGATGAAAAAGTCATACAAAGCCAAAAACAGCAATTACATGATGTAAAAATATTCAAGGCTTTTATTTTGAAATTATTATTATGCTCCATTTTAAAGTTCCGAACTAATCCCATGTGTAACAGTGCTTTGGATGAAAAAGTCATACAAAGCCAAAAACAGCAATTACATGATGTAAAAATATTCAAGGCTTTTATTTTGAAATTATTATTATGCTCCATTTTAAAGTTCCGAACTAATCCCATGTGTAACAGTGCTTTGGATGAAAAAGTCATATAAAGCCAAAAAGAGCAATTACATGATGTAAAAATATTCAAGGCTTTTATTTTGAAATTATTATTATGCTCCATTTTAAAGTTCCGAACGAATCCCATGTGTAACAGTGCTTTGGATGAAAAAGTCATACAAAGCCAAAAAGAGCAATTACATGATGTAAAAATATTCAAGGCTTTTATTTTGAAATTTTCAGTATGCTTCATTTCAGAGGGCCAAACTATTCCATTGTGTAACAGTGCTTTGGATAAAAAAGTCACATAAAGCCAAAAAGCGCAATTACCTGATGTAAAAATATTCAAGGCTTTTATTTTGAAATTATTATTATGCTCCATGTTAAAGTTCCGAAGTAATCCCATGTGTAACAGTGCTTTGGATGAAAAAGTCATATACGGCCAAAAAGAGCAATTACCTGATGTAAAAATATTCAAGGTTTTTATTTTGAAATTATTATTATGCTCCATTTTAAAGTTCCGAAGTAATCCCATGTGTAACAGTGCTTTGGATGAAAAAGTCATATACGGCCAAAAAAAGCAATTACGTCATGTAAAATATTCAAGGCTTTTATTTTGAAATTTTCAGTATGCTTAATTTTAAAGTTCCAAACTAATCCCATGTGTAACAGTGCTTTGGATGAAAAAGTCACATAAAGCCAAAAACAGCAATTACCTGATGTAAAAATATTCAAGGCTTTTATTTTGAAATTATTATTATGCTCCATTTTAAAGTTCCGAACGAATCCCATGTGTAACAGTGCTTTGGATGAAAAAGTCATACAAAGCCAAAAAGAGCAATTACATGATGTAAAAATATTCAAGGCTTTTATTTTGAAATTTTCAGTATGCTTCATTTCAGAGGGCCAAACTATTCCATTGTGTAACAGTGCTTTGGATAAAAAAGTCACATAAAGCCAAAAAGCGCAATTACCTGATGTAAAAATATTCAAGGCTTTTATTTTGAAATTATTATTATGCTCCATGTTAAAGTTCCGAAGTAATCCCATGTGTAACAGTGCTTTGGATGAAAAAGTCATATACGGCCAAAAAGAGCAATTACCTGATGTAAAAATATTCAAGGTTTTTATTTTGAAATTATTATTATGCTCCATTTTAAAGTTCCGAAGTAATCCCATGTGTAACAGTGCTTTGGATGAAAAAGTCATATACGGCCAAAAAAAGCAATTACGTCATGTAAAATATTCAAGGCTTTTATTTTGAAATTTTCAGTATGCTTAATTTTAAAGTTCCAAACTAATCCCATGTGTAACAGTGCTTTGGATGAAAAAGTCACATAAAGCCAAAAACAGCAATTACCTGATGTAAAAATATTCAAGGCTTTTATTTTGAAATTATTATTATGCTCCATTTTAAAGTTCCGAACTAATCCCATGTGTAACATTGCTTTGGATGAAAAAGTCATATACGGCCAAAAAGAGCAATTACGTCATGTAAAATATTCAAGGCTTTTATTTTGAAATTTTCAGTATGCTTAATTTTAAAGTTCCAAAATAATCCCATGTGTAACAGTTACTGAGTTAAATCAGTTATATACAGCCCATAGCAGCGGGTAGTTCTAAAGGCCAGTTCTCAGTCCTGATCTATTTCAACTGAGGATAGATAGAACTACAATGATGCGTATTTGTAGTCCAAATCAGCAGCCAATAGCCTCTTGAGATCCGTTGCTATGTTAAATAAGTTTCACACCAAGGTGTGAAGTGTTAGTGAAACAGCCTGAGAGCCTCAGAAAATCCTGTCGCATGACTTTGCTCTGAAGCACCGTGACAGAAAACCGTACGGTCTAGATAAATTTCGAAAACATTTTACCGGAGCAGACAGGCGTATCAATGTCAGGACCGATTTTGATACAAATCGTGCGATATTTGTGGCCGTGATGGCGATTTCAAAATTATTTTGGGCTCAAAAAACCTCTTCATTTCTCACTCTAGCCGAGATGGGCTGTCACTCTAATTTTAGAAAAAATGAGAAACTTTGGGTCGCTTAGAGGCAAATTGTGGACAAACCGTAACTGGTATCGACGAGCCGTCTTCACTTTCGAAGAGATCACAGACGTATCTACAAAATGAAATTTGAATGGCATTTCTAGGTGAATTTGTGACGACACAGAAAATCCTCAAAAATAGGGTATTTCTAGGATTTTTCCCATTGACTTATAATGGGGTTTTTTTCGTAGTTTTTTGCGAATTATGTCGCCACGTTAAGCCCAAATCCCACCAGAAGTAATAGCTGGAATGGCGTGAATTTTCTGCACGTTTTGATACCTCATTTGTAGGTGTGCACCCAGCGGTATGAGCCGCATTAACGGTTACGGAAGAAAAATAAAGAATAAAGAAACACTTTCTCCGACAATAGCAATAGGTTCCTGCCATTGCTTTGCATGGCAGGCCCCAACTAGAAAATTTCGGAAGAAATTTAGCCGGGGCCTGCCAAGGCGCGCCCGTGGGGTTTGGGCCCGGCGTCGTCACGCCACAAATCGGCATCGACGCTAAAGAACGCCGCAACATAATCAATGGCACGCGGAGAACCGCAAGAACGTTAAGTAAGGCGGACGTGCACCATTCAGTACGATTTAAAATTTTTGTCAAGGCTTTTATTTTGGAAGTTTTGTTAAACTTCATTTCAAAGGGCCAACCTAATCCCATGAATAACAGTCATTGGATAAAATCAGTTATATAGTGCTCAAAACAGCAATAATCTCATGTAAAAATTCTCAAGGCTTTTATTTTGAAATTTTCAGTATGCTCCATTTTAAAGTTCTGAACGAATCCCATGTGTAACAGTGCTTTGGATGAAAAAGTCACATAAAGCCAAAAAGCGCAATTACCTGATGTAAAAATATGCAAGGCTTTTATTTTGAAATTATTATTATGCTCCATTTTAAAGTTCCGAACTAATCCCATGTGTAACAGTGCTTTGGATGAAAAAGTCACATAAAGCCAAAAAGCGCAATTACCTGATGTAAAAATATTCAAGGCTTTTATTTTGAAATTATTATTATGCTCCATTTTAAAGTTCCGAACAAATCCCATGTGTAACAGTGCTTTGGATGAAAAAGTCATATACGGCCAAAAAGAGCAATTACATGACGTAAAAATATTCAAGGCTTTTATTTTGAAATTTTCAGTATGCTTCATTTCAGAGGGCCAAACTATTCCATTGTGTAACAGTGCTTTGGATAAAAAAGTCACATAAAGCCAAAAAGCGCAATTACCTGATGTAAAAATATTCAAGGCTTTTATTTTGAAATTATTATTATGCTCCATTTTAAAGTTCCGAACTAATCCCATGTGTAACAGTGCTTTGGATGAAACAGTCATATACGGCCAAAAAGAGCAATTACATGATGTAAAAATATTCAAGGTTTTTATTTTGAAATTTTCAGTATGCTTCATTTCAGAGGGCCAAACTATTCCATTGTGTAACAGTGCTTTGGATAAAAAAGTCACATAAAGCCAAAAAGCGCAATTACCTGATGTAAAAATATTCAAGGCTTTTATTGTGAAATTTTTGTTAAGCTTCATTTTAAAGTTCAAAACTAATCCCATGTGTAACAGTTACTGAGTTAAATCAGTTATATACAGCCCATAGCAGCAATTAGTTCTAAAGGCCAGTTCAGTCCTGATCTGTTTCAACTGAGGATAGATAGAACTACAATGATGCGTATCTGTAGTCCTAATCAGCAGCCAATAGCCTCTTGAGATCCGTTGCTATGGCAAATAATGGTCTCAGCAGGGTGTGAGCTCTGAGCTCTGAGCTCTCAAACACACAATTGTGTGTTTGAGCAAACACGTTTTACTGAAAAAAAGCATTGGAAACAAATCCTTCCTGTCCGGGAACCGTAATACATATTCGAAAAGCGTTTCGAGCGTATGAGAGGGCAATGTGTCTTCTGCGATAGTCCCGAGATTCATATCTGTACCTCACTCAGAGCATTTACAGCGATGAGAGAAAGAAATGTTGTGCCCAGATCTGAAATTCTATTCAAATACATGGGAGAAAGCCTCAGACAGCCTCAGAAAATCCTGTCGCATGACTTTGCTCTGAAGCACCGTGACAGAAAACCGTACGGTCTAGATAAATTTCGAAAACATTTTACCGGAGCAGACAGGCGTATCAATGTGAGGACCGATTTTGATACTAATCGTGCGATATTTGTGGGCGTGATGGCGATTTCAAAAATGATTTGGGTTGAAAAAGTTGTCTTCATCTCTCACTCTAAGCAGCCAGAGACGCACTCTAACTTTAGGAAAAATGAGAAACTTTGGGTCGCTTAGAGGCAAATTGTGGACAAACCGTAACTGGTATCGACGAGCCGTCTTCACTTTCGAAGAGATCACAGACGTATCTACAAAATGAAATTTTAATGGCATTTCTAGGTGAATTTGTGACGACACAGCAAATCCTCAAAAATAGGGTATTTCCAGGATTTTTCCCATTGACTTATAATGGGGTTTTTTTCGCAGTTTTTTGCGAATTATGTCGCCACGTTAAGCCCAAATCCCACCAAAAATAATAGCTCCAATGGCGTGAATTTTCTGCACGTTTTGATACCTCATTTGTAGGTGTGCACCCAGCTGTATGAGCCGCATTAACGGTGACGGAAGAAAAATAAAGAAGAAGATTAAAGAGACGCTTCTCTCCGACAATAGTAATAGGTTCCTGCCATTGCTTTGCATGGCAGGCCCCAATAAAGAGACATTCTATTGGGTGTAGAATAATAGGTGCCTGCCATGCAATGCATGGAGGCTCTCCTTATGCTCTCCTTATGCTCTCCTGCTCTACTGCTCTCCTTATGCATTGCTATGGGCAGGCCCCAATAAATAAAGAGACATTCTATTGGGTGTAGAATAATAGGTGCCTGCCATGCAATGCATGGAGGCAGTACTGACTTGCTTCGCAAGTCAGTACTGCTCTCCTTATGCATTGCTATGGGCAGGCCCCAATAAATAAATAAATAAAGAGACATTCTATTGGGTGTAGAATAATAGGTGCCTGCCATGCAATGCATGGAGGCAGTACTGACTTGCTTCGCAAGTCAGTACTGCTCTCCTTATGCATTGCTATGGGCAGGCCCCAATAAAGAGACATTCTATTGGGTGTAGAATAATAGGTGCCTGCCATGCAATGCATGGAGGCAGTACTGACTTGCTTCGCAAGTCAGTACTGCTCTCCTTATGCATTGCTATGGGCAGGCCCCAACTAGAAAATTCCTGAAGAAATTTAACCGGGGCCTGCCAAAGTGTGCCCGTCGGTTTGGACCCAGCGTTCTGATGCTAGAAATTAGCATCAATGCTAAAGAAAGCTGCAATGTAATCAATAGCATGTGGAGATTGACAAGAATGTTTACTAACATGGACTTGCACCATTCAGTATGATAAACTAAGTGTATCAGCTAAAATTAGCAAAAATGCTAATGTTAGCGTGATTGCTGTCAGTAGCATGTGGGACATCACTAGGATGTTGTCTATAATGTACTTACTCCATTCAGTAGACTAAACATGGCTAAAAAGTAAAATAAATAGCTAATAGCTTATTAAAGCTAAAATGCTAATGCTAATGAACTGCCTTGCTGCGCAAGGCAGTTCCCTAGCCTGAGAGAAAAAGATAATGCAGAATAATATTATTGCACCGCCTGCGGCGGTGCACTAACCTCAGGGGCATGTAGTGGCTTTTATTTTGAAATTTTTGTTAAGCTTAATTTCAAAGGTCCAAACTAATCCCATGTCTAATAGTCATTGGGTTAAATCAGTTATATAATGCTCAAGAGCAATTACGTAATGTAAAATTTCTCAAGGCTTTTATTTTGAAATTTTTGTTAAGTTTCATTTCAAAGTGCCAAACTATTCCCATGTGTAACAATTGCTGGGTTAAATCAGTTATATAATGCTCAAAAGAGCAATTATCTGATGTAAAAATTGTCAAGGCTTTTATTTTGAAATTTTTGTTAAGCTTAATTTTAAATTGCCACACTAATTCCATGTGTAACAATGGTTGGATAAAAGCAGCTATACAAAGTCCAAAACACAAGTGGTTCTAAAGGCCAGCTCAGTCCTCCTCTGTAGTAACTGACAGTTCCACCATGTTTGTAGTTCTGACATTCAGCTCAGACCTCTTTTGTAGGCACTCAGTGTCCGCCATGTTGTAGTTCTAACCTTCAGTCATTGTAGTTCTAAAGAGCAGTTCAGCTGTCATGTGAGTGAGACAGAGAGGGAGAGACAGAATTCTAACTGGTTGAAGCAGTGGCATATCATTAGAATGTTGTCTGTAATTGACTTACTCCACTCAGTATATTAAACATGGCTAATAACTAAGAAAATAGCTAATAGCTTATTTAAGGTAAAAGGCTAATGCTAATGAACTGCCTTTCTGCGCAAGGCAGTTCCCTAACCTGAGAGAAAAATATAATGCATGCTAATATTATTGCATTAACCTGAGGGGGATATTGAGGCTTTTATTTTGAAAAAAAAACATAAGCTTCATATTAAATGATCACACTAAATAAAATGTCTAACAGTGTTTGGGTTAAATCCGTTATTTACTGGCCAAAACAGCCAATAGTTCTAAATGGCTGCTCAGCCCTCTGTTTTAACTGAGTATTGATTAGAACTACAGTGATGCGTATTTGTAGTCCTAACCAGCAGCCAATCCCCTCCTGTGTTCCATTGCTATGGTTATCAATCCTCTGCTAACTGTCATGTGTGTGTGACACAGAGAGGTGGAAAAAGATTTCTATCTTTGTGAGACACCCCATTGGTTTATATGGAAAAAGCAGTCCGAACAACTCCTTGCCGTTCAGGAACCGAGAGACGTATTGGAAAACCGTTTGAAGCATATGAGAGGACTATTTGTCTTCTCCCATAGTACCGCGATTCATATTTGTAGCTCACTCACAGTAATTGCAGTGATGAGACAAAAATGGTGTATGCAGAGCTCAGAAATTTTTCAGAAATACATGGAAGTGAATCTGGGAGAGCGTCAGTTACCCTGGCGCATGATTTCGCTCTGAAGCACCTTGACAGAAAACCGTAAGCCCTAGAGAAATTTCGAAAACATTTTACCGGAGCAGGCATGCGTATCAATGTCATGACCGAGTTTGATACCAATTGGGCGATATTTGTGGGCGTGAGGGCGATTTCAAAATTGTTTTGGGGTCAAAAATTCTCTTCATTTCTCACTCTAAAAAAGCGGCAGTTGGTGTCAGTTAGGCTCTGCGTTTCGGCAGTTGGAAATTTGGCTCGTTTGACGCTTTTTACGTCGCCATCGTAAGTCCGATTCCTTATAAAAATAATAGCTCCCTTCTCGGCACCGAGCCGCACGTTTTGATACCACTTTTGTGGGGGTGCACGCAGCGGTACGAGCCGCATTAACGGTGATGGAAGAAAAATAAATAAAGATATAAAGAAACTAGAAAATTCCTGAAGAAATTTAACCGGGGCCTGCCAAAGTGTGCCCGTCGGTTTGGACCCAGCGTTCTGATGCTACAAATTAGCATCGATGCTAAAGAACGCTGCAACGTAATCAATAGCATGTGGAGATTGACAAGAATGTTTACTAACATGGACTTGCACCATTCAGTATGATAAAGTAAGTGTATCAGCTAAAATTAGCAAAAATGCTAATGTTAGCGTGATTGCTGTCAGTAGCATGTGGGACATCACTAGGATGTTTTCTATAATGGACGTACTCCATTCAGTATACTAAACATGGCTAAAAAGTAAAATAAATAGCTAATAGCTTATTAAAGCTAAAATGCTAATGCTAATGAACTGCCTTGCTGCGCAAGGCAGTTCCCTAACCTGAGAGAAAAAGACATTGCAGAATAATATTATTGCACCGCCTGCGGCGGTGCACTGACCTCAGGGGCATGTTGAGGCTTTTATTTTGAAATTTTTGTTAAGCTTCATTTCCAAGGTGCAAACTAATCCCATGTATAACAGTGATTGGGTTGAATCAGTTATATAATGCTCAAAAGAGTAATTATATGATGTAAAAATTGTCAAGGCTTTTATTTTGAAATGTTTATTAAACGTCATTTCAAAGGGCCAAACTAATCCCATGTATAATAGTCATTGGGTTAAATCAGTTATATAATGCTCAGAAGACAAGTAGTTGATGTAAAAATATGAAGGGCTTTTATTTTGAAATTTTCTTTATGCTTCATTTCAAAAGGCCAAACTAATCCCATGTGTAATAGCCATTGGGTTAAATCAGTTATTTATTGCTCAAAAGAGCAATTACCTAATGTAAGATTTCTCAAGGCTTTTATTTTGAAATTTTGGTTAAGCTTCATTTCAAAGTGCCAAACTAATCCCATGTGTAACAATTGCTGGGTTAAATCAGTTATATAATGCTCAAAAGAGCAATTATCTGATGTAAAAATTGTCAAGGCTTTTATTTTGAAATTTTTGTTAAGCTTAATTTTAAATTGCCACACTAATCCCATGTGTAACAGTGCTTTGGATAAAAAAGTCACATAAAGCCAAAAAGAGCAATTATCTGATGTAAAAATATTCAAGGCTTTTATTTTGAAATTTTCAGTATGCTTCATTTCAAAGAGCTAAACTAATATCATGTGTAACAGTGCTTTGGATGAAAAAGTCAAATAAAGCCAAAAAGAGCAACTACATGATGTAAAAATATTCAAGGCTTTTATTTTGAAATTTTCAGTAAGCTTCATTTTAAATTGCCACACTAATCCCATGTGTAACAGTGCTTTGGATAAAAAAGTCACATAAAGCCAAAAAGAGCAATTATCTGATGTAAAAATATTCAAGGCTTTTATTTTGAAATTTTCAGTATGCTTCATTTCAAAGAGCTAAACTAATCCCATGTGTAACAGTGCTTTGGATGAAAAAGTCAAATAAAGCCAAAAAGAGCAACTACATGATGTAAAAATATTCAAGGCTTTTATTTTGAAATTTTCAGTAAGCTTCATTTTAAATTGCCACACTAATCCCATGTGTAACAATGGTTGGATAAAATCAGTTATAAAAAGCCCAAAACACAAGTAGTTCTGACATTCAGCTCAGACCTCTTTTGTAGGCACTCAGTGTCAGCCATGTTGTAGTTCTAACCTTCAGTCGTTGTAGTTCTAAAGAGCAGTTCAGCTGTCATGTGAGTGAGACAGAGAGGGAGAGACAGAATTGTAACTGTTTGAAGCAGATAGTTTTTCTGATAAAAGCAGGCTGAACATATCTTTCTCTAAATGCTGTCAATAGCATGTGGGATATCATTAGAATGTTGTCTGTAATTGACTTATTGCACTCAGTATATTAAACATGGCTAATAAGTAAGAAAATAGCTAATAGCTTATTTAAGGTAAAAGGCTAATGCTAATGAACAGTTCCCTAACCTGAGAGAAAAATATAATGCATGCTAATATTATTGCACCGCCTACGGCGGTGCATTAACCTGAGGGGAATATTGAGACTTTTATTTTGAAAAAATACATAAGCTTCATATTAAATGATCACACTAATTAAAATGTCTAACAGTGTTTGGGTTAAATCCGTTATTTACTGGCCAAAACAGCCAATTGCTCTAAATGGCAGCTCAGCCCTCTGTTTTAACTGAGTATTGATTAGAACTACAGTGATGCGTATTTGTAGTCCTAACCAGCAGCCAATCCCCTCCTGTGTTCCGTTGCTATGGTTATCAATCCTCTGCTAACTGTCATGTGTGTGTGACACAGAGAGGTGGACAAAGATTTCTATCTTTGTGAGACACCCCATTGGTTTATATAGAAAAAGCAGCCTGAACAACTCCTTGCCGTTCAGGAACCGAGAGACGTATTGGAAAACCGTTTGAAGCATATGAGAGGGCTATTTGTCGTCTCCCATAGTACCGCGATTCATATTTGTAGCTCACTCACAGTAATTGCAGTGATGAGACAAAAATGGTGCATGCAGAGCTCAGAAATTTTTCAGAAATACATGGAAGTGAATCTGGGAGAGCGTCAGTTATCCTGGCGCATGATTTCGCTCTGAAGCACCTTGACAGAAAACCGTAAGCCCTAGAGAAATTTCGAAAACATTTTACCGGAGCAGGCATTCGTATCGATGTCATGACCGAGTTTGATACCAATTGGGCGATATTTGTGGGCGTGAGGGCGATCTCAAAATTAATTTGGGGTCAAAAATTCTCTTCATTTCTCACTCTAAAAAAGCGGCAGTTGGTGTCAGTTAGGCTCTGCGTTTCGGCAGTTGGAAATTTGGCTCGTTTGACGCTTTTTACGTCGCCATCGTAAGTCCGATTCCTTATAAAAATAATAGCTCCCTTCTCGGCACCGAGCCGCACGTTTTGATACCACTTTTGTGGGTGGGCTCGCAGCGGTACGAGCCGCATTAACGGTGATGGAAGAAAAATAAAGCTATAAACTAGAAAATTCCTGAAGAAATTTAACCGGGGCCTGCCAAAGTGTGCCCGTCGGTTTGGACCCAGCGTTCTGATGCTAGAAATTAGCATCAATGCTAAAGAAAGCTGCAATCATATGAGGAGAATGACAAGAATGTTGACTAACATGTACTTGCACCATTCAGTATGATAAAGTAAGTGTATCAGCTAAAATTAGCAAAAATGCTAATGTTAGCATCATTGCTGTCACTAGCATGTGGGACATCACTAGGATGTTTTCTATAATGGTATTACTCCATTCAGTAGAAAAAACATGGCTAATAAGTCAAATAAATAGCTAATGGCTTATTAAAGCTAAAATGCTAATGCTAATGAACTGCCTTGCTGCGCAAGGCAGTTCCCTGACCTGAGAGAAAAAGATAATGCAGAATAATATTATTGCACCGCCTGCGGCGGTGCACTAACCTCAGGGGCATGATGAGGCTTTTATTTTGAAATTTTTGTTAAGCTTAATCTCAAAGGTCCAAACTAATCCCATGTCTAATAGTCATTGGGTTAAATCAGTTATTTATTGCTCAAAAGAGCAATTACCTAATGTAAAATTTCTCAAGGCTTTTATTTTGAAATTTTTGTTAAGCTTCATTTCAAAGTGCCAAACTAATCCCATGTGTAACAATTGCTGGGTTAAATCAGTTATATAATGCTCAAAAGAGCAATTATCTGATGTAAAAATTGTCAAGGCTTTTATTTTGAAATTTTTGTTAAGCTTAATTTTAAATTGCCACACTAATCCCATGTGTAACAGTGCTTTGGATAAAAAAGTCACATAAAGCCAAAAAGAGCAATTATCTGATGTAAAAATATTCAAGGCTTTTATTTTGAAATTTTCAGTATGCTTCATTTCAAAGAGCTAAACTAATATCATGTGTAACAGTGCTTTGGATGAAAAAGTCAAATAAAGCCAAAAAGAGCAACTACATGATGTAAAAATATTCAAGGCTTTTATTTTGAAATTTTCAGTAAGCTTCATTTTAAATTGCCACACTAATCCCATGTGTAATAGTGCTTTGGATAAAAAAGTCACATAAAGCCAAAAAGAGCAATTATCTGATGTAAAAATATTCAAGGCTTTTATTTTGAAATTTTCAGTATGCTTCATTTCAAAGAGCTAAACTAATCCCATGTATAACAGTGCTTTGGATGAAAAAGTCAAATAAAGCCAAAAAGAGCAACTACATGATGTAAAAATATTCAAGGCTTTTATTTTGAAATTTTCAGTAAGCTTCATTTTAAATTGCCACACTAATCCCATGTGTAACAGTGCTTTGGATAAAAAAGTCACATAAAGCCAAAAAGAGCAATTATCTGATGTAAAAATATTCAAGGCTTTTATTTTGAAATTTTCAGTATGCTTCATTTCAAAGAGCTAAACTAATCCCATGTGTAACAGTGCTTTGGATGAAAAAGTCAAATAAAGCCAAAAAGAGCAACTACATGATGTAAAAATATTCAAGGCTTTTATTTTGAAATTTTCAGTAAGCTTCATTTTAAATTGCCACACTAATCCCATGTGTAACAATGGTTGGATAAAATCAGTTATAAAAAGCCCAAAACACAAGTAGTTCTAAAGGCCAGCTCAGTCCTCCTCTGTAGTAACTGACAGTTCCACCATGTTGTAGTTCTGACATTCAGCTCAGACCTCTTTTGTAGGCACTCAGTGTCAGCCATGTTGTAGTTCTAACCTTCAGTCATTGTAGTTCTAAAGAGCAGTTCAGCTGTCATGTGAGTGAGACAGAGAGGGAGAGACAGAATTCTAACTGTTTGAAGCAGTTAGTTTTTCTGATCAAAGCAGGCTGAACATATCTTTCTCTAAATGCTGTCAATAGCATGTGGGATATCATTAGAATGTTGTCTGTAATTGACTTATTGCACTCAGTATATTAAACATGGCTAATAAGTAAGAAAATAGCTAATAGCTTATTTAAGGTAAAAGGCTAATGCTAATGAACTGCCTTGCTGCGCAAGGCAGTTCCCTAACCTGAGAGAAAAATATAATGCATGCTAATATTATTGCACCGCCTACGGCGGTGCATTAACCTGAGGGGAATATTGAGACTTTTATTTTGAAAAAATACATAAGCTTCATATTAAATGATCACACTAATTAAAATGTCTAACAGTGTTTGGGTTAAATCCGTTATTTACTGGCCAAAACAGCCAATTGCTCTAAATGGCAGCTCAGCCCTCTGTTTTAACTGAGTATTGATTAGAACTACAGTGATGCGTATTTGTAGTCCTAACCAGCAGCCAATCCCCTCCTGTGTTCCGTTGCTATGGTTATCAATCCTCTGCTAACTGTCATGTGTGTGTGACACAGAGAGGTGGACAAAGATTTCTATCTTTGTGAGACACCCCATTGGTTTATATGGAAAAAGCAGCCTGAACAACTCCTTGCCGTTCAGGAACCGAGAGACGTATTGGAAAACCGTTTGAAGCATATGAAACGGCTATTTGTCGTCTCCCATAGTACCGCGATTCATATTTGTAGCTCACTCACAGTAATTGCAGTGATGAGACAAAAATGGTGCATGCAGAGCTCAGAAATTTTTCAGAAATACATGGAAGTGAATCTGGGAGAGCGTCAGTTATCCTGGCGCATGATTTCGCTCTGAAGCACCTTGACAGAAAACCGTAAGCCCTAGAGAAATTTCGAAAACATTTTACCGGAGCAGGCATTCGTATTGATGTCATGACCGAGTTTGATACCAATTGGGCGATATTTGTGGGCGTGAGGGCGATCTCAAAATTAATTTGGGGTCAAAAATTCTCTTCATTTCTCACTCTAAAAAAGCGGCAGTTGGTGTCAGTTAGGCTCTGCGTTTCGGCAGTTGGAAATTTGGCTCGTTTGACGCTTTTTACGTCGCCATCGTAAGTCCGATTCCTTATAAAAATAATAGCTCCCTTCTCGGCACCGAGCCGCACGTTTTGATACCACTTTTGTGGGTGGGCTCGCAGCGGTACGAGCCGCATTAACGGTGATGGAAGAAAAATAAAGCTATAAATAAAGAGACATTCTATTGGGTGTAGAATAATAGGTGCCTGCCATGCAATGCATGGAGGCAGTACTGACTTGCTTCGCAAGTCAGTACTGCTCTCCTTATGCATTGCTATGGGCAGGCCCCAACTAGAAAATTTCGGAAGAAATTTAGCCGGGGCCTGCCAAGGCGCGCCCGTCGGGCATGGGCCCGGCGTCGTCACGCTACAAATCGGCGTCGACGCTAAAGAACGCCGCAACGTAATCAGTGGCACGCGGAGAATCGCAAGAACGTTAAGCGAGGCGGACGTGCACCATTCAGTATTATAAAGTAAGTATATCAGCTAAAATCAGCAGAAACGCTAATGTTAGCGTCATTGCTTTCATCAGTATGTGGGAAATCACTAGGATATTTTCTGTAATTGATTTACTCCATTCAGTATACTAAACATTGCTAAAAAGTAAAATAAATAGCTAATAGCTTATTGAAGCTAAAATGCTAACGCTAATGAACCTTGCATTGAACTGTTTAGTAACAGTTCAATGCTCATAAACTGCAGGAAGGCAGTTCATTAGCATTTACCTAATGATTGTCACAAATATAAATTTTCAATAACGCACACACACAACATATTACAGTTAAACAATATATATTGACCTTATGTTAAAGATTTCTACAAACTTTTTACAGGTAAAGTTTACAATGAACCAAAATTACAACATTTAAAGAATACCATAAATTTAAGAATCTAATGTCTCTGCAATAAAAAGAAATTGCTATCTTTTTATTTTTAAACAACACCTCATATTGTTAAATAACTGATTTTATGTATTCACGTTTTAAATATTACATTTGAGTTTGCATGGATGTAAAATTACTGCTCAGTTTAAAAATTACAGTATTTTTAAACTGAGCAGTTTAAAAATATGCTCAGTATTTTTAAACTGCTCAGCTAAACTTCGCTCTTTAGCTCGTTAGCTTGTCGATGTTTCAGTTTTATTCGCTGGGAAAATTATTCTTTGTCTGCTTTGAAGATAAGCAGACAAATAATAAAAAACAAGTTTTGATATTAACTCTCAACTTCATTCACAAAACTTTTTCGTTATTTATTACGCAACGAACATGCATTTCACATAAGAACAAAACAATGAGGTGACGTTGCCTGTCCTTGAACACAACGCTGATCCCTCTTCACCCTGTCACCAACTCACACACATCCTCATTGTGTTGTGTTCTGTAAATAAACAAAACACAAGCAAAATCAATAAACTATATGCATATTCCAGTATACTGAGTTTTGGTTTTACATTCATTCTATTTAAATGTAGTTTGTTTGTGCTTACCAATGTTTTCTGGCCGGATGTCAGGCACCGTTTTCCCCTGGTCAGTTCGTCGATGTCTGGTTTTAGTTCTATTCTGTGGCAATCCGCAAAACGGCGTGTAGGTTTTCGTCAGTAATGCGCGATCTGTGCTTGGTCTTGTTTAAAGTCATTATTGAAAACATCTGTTCGCACAGATAGGTGCTTCCAAACGTGGACAAAACACGAGCTGCGTGGAGTCGAAGCTGTGGCATCAAATCAGGGGCAGTAGACGGTAAAAGTAAAAGTCCTCGATTGAAACATCACGGAACTTCGCTCTTTAGCTTCTTAGCTTGTCGATGTTTCAGTTTTATTCGCTGGGAAAATTAATAATCAGCTTGAGGTGACTCTGCTGCACTCTAGTGGCGAGAAGCCGTAATGTTGGTTGGTAAGAATCGGAAGGCATTATGGGATATGTAGTTTGTAGTCAATTCGTGCTCAAAACCTATTTTAAGTCAATCAATGGGACTGTAAAACGGTGGTAGGGGGGAGAGGGCCACATAAAATGACGTAGCGGGCCACATGTGGCCCGCGGGCCTTGAGTTTGACACATGTGCAATAGAGGATCTATCTGCTGCTCATGCAAAACAGTCTATTTTAATCCCATGTGTAATAGTCATTGGGTTAAATCAGTTATATAATGCTGAAAACGCAAGTAGTTGATGTAAAAATATTCAAGGCTTTTATTTTGAAATTTTCAGTATGCTTCATTTTAAAGTTCTGAACTAATACCACGTGTAAGAGTGCTTTGGATGAAAAAGTCAAATAAAGCCAAAAAGAGCAATTACGTCATGTAAAAATATTCAAGGCTTTTATTTTGAAAATTTCAGTATGCTTCATTTCAAAGGGCCAAACTAATCCCATGTGTAACAGTGCTTTGGATGAAAAAGTCATATACGGCCAAAAAGAGCAATTACATGATGTAAAAATATTCAAGGCTTTTATTTTGAAATTATTATTATGCTCCATTTTAAAGTTCCAAACTAATCCCATGTGTAACAGTGCTTTGGATGAAAAAGTCATACAAAGCCAAAAACAGCAATTACATGATGTAAAAATATTCAAGGCTTTTATTTTGAAATTATTATTATGCTCCATTTTAAAGTTCCGAACTAATCCCATGTGTAACATTGCTTTGGATGAAAAAGTCATATACGGCCAAAAAGAGCAATTACGTCATGTAAAATATTCAAGGCTTTTATTTTGAAATTTTCAGTATGCTTAATTTTAAAGTTCCAAACTAATCCCATGTGTAACAGTGCTTTGGATGGAAAAGTCAAATAAAGCCAAAAAGAGCAATTACGTCATGTCAAAATATTCAGGGCTTTTATTTTGAAATTTTCAGTATGCTTAATTTTAAAGTTCCAAACTAATCCCATGTGTAACAGTGCTTTGGATGGAAAAGTCAAATAAAGCCAAAAAGAGCAATTACGTCATGTCAAAATATTCAGGGCTTTTATTTTGAAATTTTCAGTATGCTTAATTTTAAAGTTCCAAACTAATCCCATGTGTAACAGTGCTTTGGATCGAAAAGTCAAATAAAGCCAAAAAGAGCAATTACGTCATGTCAAAATATTCAGGGCTTTTATTTTGAAATTTTCAGTATGCTTAATTTTAAAGTTCCAAACTAATCCCATGTGTAACAGTTACTGAGTTAAATCAGTTATATACAGCCCATAGCAGCACGTAGTTCTAAAGGCCAGTTCTCAGTCCTGATCTGTTTCAACTGAGGATAGATAGAACTACAATGATGCGTATTTGTAGTCCAAACCAGCAGCCAATAGCCTCTTGAGATCCGTTGCTATGTTAAATAAGTTTCACACTAAGGTGTGAAGTGTTAGTGAAAGAGCCTCAGAGCCTCAGAAAATCCTGTCGCATGACTTTGCTCTGAAGCACCGTGACAGAAAACCGTACGGTCTAGATAAATTTCGAAAACATTTTACCGGAGCAGACAGGCGTATCAATGTCAGGACCGATTTTGATACTAATCGTGCGATATTTGTGGGCGTGATGGCGATTTCAAAAATGATTTGGGCTGAAAAAGTTGTCTTGATCTCTCACTCTAATCAGCGAGAGAAGCTCTCTAACTTTAGGAAATATGAGAAACTTTGGGTCGCTTAGAGGCAAATTGTGGACAAACCGTAACTGGTATCGACGAGCCGTCTTCACTTTCGAAGAGATCACAGACGTATCTACAAAATGAAATTTGAATGGCATTTCTAGGTGAATTTGTGACGACACAGAAAATCCTCAAAAATAGGGTATTTCTAGGATTTTTCCCATTGACTTTTAATGGGGTTTTTTTCGTAGTTTTTTGCGAATTATGTCGCCTCGTTAAGCCCAAATCCCACCACAAGTAATAGCTCCAATGGCGTGAATTTTCTGCACGTTTTGATACCTCATTTGTAGGTGTGCACCCAGCGGTATGAGCCGCATTAACGGTTACGGAAGAATAAAGAATATTAAAGAGACGCTTCTCTCCGACAATAGTAATAGGTTCCTGCCATTGCTTTGCATGGCAGGCCCCAACTAGAAAATTTCGGAAGAAATTTAGCCGGGGCCTGCCAAGGCGCGCCCGTCGGGCATGGGCCCGGCGTCGTCACGCCACAAATCGGCGTCGACGCTAAAGAACGCCGCGACGTAATCAGTGGCACGCGGAGAATCGCAAGAACGTTAAGCGAGGCGGACGTGCACCGTTCAGTATTATAAAGTAAGTATATCAGCTAAAATCAGCAGAAACGCTAATGTTAGCGTCATTGCTTTCATCAGTATGTGGGAAATCACTAGGATATTTTCTGTAATTGATTTACTCCATTCAGTATACTAAACATTGCTAAAAAGTAAAATAAATAGCTAATAGCTTATTGAAGCTAAAATGCTAACGCTAATGAACCTTGCATTGAACTGTTTAGTAACAGTTCAATGCTCATAAACTGCAGGAAGGCAGTTCATTAGCATTTACCTAATGATTGTCACAAATATAAATTTTCAATAACGCACACACACACAACATATTACAGTTTAAAAATATATATTGACCTTATGTTAAAGATTTCTACAAACTTTTTACAGGTAAAGTTTACAATGAACCAAAATTACAACATTTAAAGAATACCATAAATTTAAGAATCTAATGTCTCTGCAATAAAAAGAAATTGCTATCTTTTTTATTTTTAAACAACACCTCATATTGTTAAATAACTGATTTTATGTATTCAAGTTTTAAATATTACATTTGAGTTTGCATGGATGTAAAATTACTGCTCAGTTTAAAAATTACAGTATTTTTAAACTGAGCAGTTAAAAAATATGCTCAGTATTTTTAAACTGCTCAGCTAAACTTTGCTGTTTAGCTCGTTAGCTTGTCGATGTTTCAGTTTTATTCGCTGGGAAAATTATTCTTTGTCTGCTTTGAAGATAAGCAGACAAATAATAAAAAACAAGTTTTGATATTAACTCTCAACTTCATTCACAAAACTTTTTCGTTATTTATTACGCAACGAACATGCATTTCACATAAGAACAAAACAATGAGGTGACGTTGCCTGTCCTTGAACACAACGCTGATCCCTCTTCACCCTGTCAATAACTCACACACATCCTCATTGTGTTGTGTTCTGTAAATAAACAAAACACAAGCAAAATCAATAAACTATATGCATATTCCAGTATACTGAGTTTTGGTTTTACATTCATTCTATTTAAATGTAGTTTGTTTGTGCTTACCAATGTTTTCTGGCCGGATGTCAGGCACCGTTTTCCCCTGGTCAGTTTGTCGATGTCTGGTTTTAGTTCTATTCTGTGGCAATCCGCAAAACGGCGTGTAGGTTTTCGTCAGTAATGCGCGATCTGTGCTTGGTCTTGTTTAAAGTCATTATTGAAAACATCTCTTCGCACAGATAGGTGCTTCCAAACGTGGACAAAACACGAGCTGCATGGAGTCGAAGCTGTGGCATCAAATCAGGGGGCAGTAGACGGTAAAAGTAAAAGTCCTCGATTGAAACATCACGGAACTTCGCTCTTTAGCTTCTTAGCTTGTCGATGTTTCAGTTTTATTCGCTGGGAAAATTAATAATCAGCTTGAGGTGACTCTGCTGCACTCTAGTGGCGAGAAGCCGTAATGTTGGTTGGTAAGAATCGGAAGGCATTATGGGATATGTAGTTTGTAGTCAATTCGTGCTCAAAACCTATTTTAAGTCAATCAATGGGGCTGTAAAACGGTGGTAGGGGGGAGAGGGCCACATAAAATGACGTAGCGGGCCACATGTGGCCCGCGGGCCTTGAGTTTGACACATGTGCAATAGAGGATCTATCTGCTGCTCATGCAAAACAGTCTATTTTAATCCCATGTGTAATAGTCATTGGGTTAAATCAGTTATATAATGCTGAAAATGCAAGTAGTTGATGTAAAAATATTCAAGGCTTTTATTTTGAAATTTTCAGTATGCTTCATTTCAAAGGGCCAAACTAATACCATGTGTAACATTGCTTTGGATGAAAAAGTCAAATAAAGCCAAAAAGAGCAATTACATGATGTAAAAATATTCAAGGCTTTTATTTTGAAATTTTTGTTAAGCTTCATTTCAAAGGGCCAAACTAATACCATGTGTAACAGTGCTTTGGATGAAAAAGTCAAATAAAGCCAAAAACAGCAATTACCTGATGTAAAAATATTCAAGGCTTTTATTTTGAAATTTTCATCAAGCTTAATTTTAAATTGCCACACTAATCCCATGTGTAACAATTGCTGGGTTAAATCAGTTATATACAGCTCAAAAGAGCAATTTTCTGATGTAAAAATATTCAAGGCTTTTATTGTGAAATTTTTGTTAAGCTTCATTTTAAAGTTCAAAACTAATCCCATGTGTAACAGTTACTGAGTTAAATCAGTTATATACAGCCCATAGCAGCAATTAGTTATAAAGGCCAGTTCAGTCCTGATCTGTTTCAACTGAGGATAGATAGAACTACAATGATGCGTATTTGTAGTCCAAATCAGCAGCCAATAGCCTCTTGAGATCCGTTGCTATGTTAAATAAGTTTCACACCAAGGTGTGAAGTGTCAGTGAGACAGCCTGAGAGCCTCAGAAAATCCTGTCGCATGACTTTGCTCTGAAGCACCGTGACAGAAAACCGTACGGTCTAGATAAATTTCGAAAACATTTTACCGGAGCAGACAGGCGTATCAATGTCAGGACCGATTTTGATACTAATCGTGCGATATTTGTGGCCGTGATGGCGATTTCAAAAATGATTTGGGTTGAAAAAGTTGTCTTGATCTCTCACTCTAATCAGCGAGAGAAGCCCTCTAACTTTAGGAAAAATGAGAAACTTTGGGTCGCTTAGAGGCAAATTGTGGACAAACCGTAACGGGTATCGACGAGCCGTCTTCACTTTCGAAGAGATCACAGACGTATCTACAAAATGAAATTTGAATGGCATTTCTAGGTGAATTTGTGACGACACAGAAAATCCTCAAAAATAGGGTATTTCCAGGATTTTTCCCATTGACTTATAATGGGTTTTTTTTCGCAGTTTTTTGCGAATTATGTCGCCACGTTAAGCCCAAATCCCACCAAAAATAATAGCTCCAATGGCGTGAATTTTCTGCACGTTTTGATACCTCATTTGTAGGTGTGCACCCAGCGGTATGAGCCGCATTAACGGTTACGGAAGAAAAATAAAGAATAAAGAGACACCTTGTTGGGTGTAGAGTAATAGGTTCCTGCCATTGCTTTGCATGGCAGGCCCCAACTAGAAAATTCCTGAAGAAATTTAACCGGGGCCTGCCAAAGTGTGCCCGTCGGTTTGGACCCAGCGTTCTGATGCTAGAAATTAGCATCAATGCGAAAGAAAGCTGCAATCATACGAGGAGAATCACAAGAATGTTTACTAACATGTACTTGCACCATTCAGTATGATAAAGTGAGTGTATCAGCTAAAATTAGCAAAAATGCTAATGTTAGCATGATAGCTGTCACTAGCATGTGGGACATCACTAGCATGTTCTCTATAATGGACTTACTCTCTTCAGTATACTAAACATGGCTAATAAGTCAAATAAATAGCTAATAGCTTATTTAAGCTAAAATGCTAATGCTAATGAACTGCCTTGCTGCGCAAGGCAGTTCCCTAACCTGAGAGAAAAAGATAATGCAGAATAATATTATTGCACCGCCTGCGGCGGTGCACTAACTTCAGGGGCATATTGAGGCTTTTATTTTGCAATTTGCAGTAAGGTTCATATTAAATACCCACAGTATTCCATTGTGTAACAGTGCTTTGGATAAAAAAGTCACATAAAGCCAAAAAGACTAATTACATGATGTAAAAATGGACAAGGCTTTTATTTTGAAATTTTTGTTAAGCTTCATTTCAAAGGGCCAAACTAATCCCATGTCTAACAGTCATTGTGTTGAATCAGTTATATAATGCTCGAAAGAGCAGTTATGTGATGTAAAAATATTCAAGGCTTTTATTTTGAAATTGTCAGTATGCTTCATTTCAAAGGGCCAAACTAATCCCATGTCTAACAGTCATTGTGTTGAATCAGTTATATAATGCTCGAAAGAGCAGTTATGTGATGTAAAAATTGTCAAGGCTTTTATTTAGAAATTTTTGTTAAGCTTCATTTCAAAGGGCCAAACTATTCCCATGTGTATCAGTGCTTTGGATAAAAAAGTCACATAAAGCCAAAAAGAGCAATTACATAATGTAAAAATATTCAAGGCTTTTATTTTGAAATTTTCATTAAGCTTAATTTTAAATTGCCACACTAATCCCATGTGTAACAATTGCTGGGTTAAATCAGTTATATAAAGCTCAAAAGAGCAATTTTCTGATGCAAAAATTGTCAAGGCTTTTATTTTGAAATTTTCATTAAGCTTTATTTTAAATTGCCACATTAAATCCATGTGTAACAATGGTTGGGTAAAATCAGTTATATAATGCCCAAAACACAAGTAGTTCTAAAGGCCAGCTCAGTCCTCCTCTGTAGTAACTGACAGTTCCTCCATGTTTGTAGTTCTGACATTCAGCTCAGACCTCTTTTGTAGGCACTGAGTGTCCGCCATGTTGTAGTTCTAACCTTCAGTCGTTGTAGTTCTAAAGAGCAGTTCAGCTGTCATGTGAGTGAGACAGAGAGGGAGAGACAGAATTGTAACTGTTTGAAGCAGTGGCATATCATTAGAATGTTGTCTGTAATTGACTTACTCCACTCAGTATATTAAACATGGCTAACAAGTAAGAAAATAGCTAATAGCTTATTTAAGGTAAAAGGCTAATGCTAATGAACTGCCTTGCTGCGCAAGGCAGTTCCCTGACCTGAGAGAAAAAGATAATGCATGCTAATATTATTGCACCGCCTACAGCGGTGCATTAACCTGAGGGGGATATTGAGGCTTTTATTTTGAAAAAATACATAAGCTTCATATTAAATGATCACACGAATTAAAATGTCTAACAGTGTTTGGGTTAAATCCGTTATTTACTGGCCAAAACAGCCTGTAGCTCTAAATGGCAGCTCAGCCCTCTGTTTTAACTGAGTATTGATTAGAACTACAGTGATGCGTATTTGTAGTCCTAACCAGCAGCCAATCCCCTCCTGTGTTCCATTGCTATGGTTATCAATCCTCTGCTAACTGTCATGTGTGTGTGACACAGAGAGGTGGAAAAAGATTTCTATCTTTGTGAGACACCCCATTGGTTTACATGGAAAAAGCAGCCTGAACAACTCCTTGCCGTTCAGGAACCGAGAGACGTATTGGAAAACCGTTTGAAGCATATGAAAGAGCTATTTGTCGTCTTCCATAGTACCGCGATTCATATTTGTAGCTCACTCACAGTAATTGCAGTGATGAGACAAAAATGGTGCATGCAGAGCTCAGAAATTTTTCAGAAATACATGGAAGTGAATCTGGGAGAGCGTCAGTTATCCTGGCGCATGATTTCGCTCTGAAGCACCTTGACAGAAAACCGTAAGCCCTAGAGAAATTTCGAAAACATTTTACCGGAGCAGGCAGGCGTATCGATGTCATGACCGAGTTTGATACCAATTGGGCGATATTTGTGGGCGTGACGGTGATTTCAAAATTAATGTGGGGTCAAAAATTCTCTTCATTTCTCACTCTAAAAAAGCGGCAGTTGGTGTCAGTTAGGCTCTGCGTTTCGGCAGTTGGTAATTTTGCTCGTTTTTCGCTTTTTACGTCGCCATCGTAAGTCCGATTCCTTATAAAAATAATAGCTCCAATGCCGGGAATAAGCCGCACGTTTTGATACCACTTTTGTGGGTGGACTCGCAGCGGTACGAGCCGCATTAACGGTAGCGGAATAAGTAACTATAATAATAAAGAGACATTCTATTAGGTGTAGAATAATAGGTGCCTGCCATGCAATGCATGGAGGCAGTACTGACTTGCTTAGCAAGTCAGTACTGCTCTCCTTATGCATTGCTATGGGCAGGCCCCAATAAAGAGACATTCTATTGGGTGTAGAATAATAGGTGCCTGCCATGCAATGCATGGAGGCAGTACTGACTTGCTTCGCAAGTCAGTACTGCTCTCCTTATGCATTGCTATGGGCAGGCCCCAACTAGAAAATTCCTGAAGAAATTTAACCGGGGCCTGCCAAAGTGTGCCCGTCGGTTTGGACCCAGCGTTCTGATGCTAGAAATTAGCATCAATGCTAAAGAAAGCTGCAATGTAATCAATAGCATGTGGAGATTGACAAGAATGTTTACTAACATGGACTTGCACCATTCAGTATGATAAACTAAGTGTATCAGCTAAAATTAGCAAAAATGCTAATGTTAGCGTGATTGCTGTCAGTAGCATGTGGGACATCTCTAGGATGTTGTCTATAATGTACTTACTCCATTCAGTAGACTAAACATGGCTAAAAAGTAAAATAAATAGCTAATAGCTTATTAAAGCTAAAATGCTAATGCTAATGAACTGCCTTGCTGCACAAGGCAGTTCCCTAGCCTGAGAGAAAAAGATAATGCAGAATAATATTATTGCACCGCCTGCGGCGGTGCACTAACCTCAGGGGCATGTAGAGGCTTTTATTTTGAAATTTTTGTTAAGCTTAATTTCAAAGGTTCAAACTAATCCCATGTCTAATAGTCATTGGGTTAAATCAGTTATATAATGCTCAAGAGCAATTACGTAATGTAAAATTTCTCAAGGCTTTTATTTTGAAATTTTTGTTAAGCTTCATTTCAAAGTGCCAAACTATTCCCATGTGTAACAATTGCTGGGTTAAATCAGTTATATAATGCTCAAAAGAGCAATTATCTGATGTAAAAATTGTCAAGGCTTTTATTTTGAAATTTTTGTTAAGCTTAATTTTAAATTGCCACACTAATCCCATGTGTAACAGTGCTTTGGATAAAAAAGTCACATAAAGCCAAAAAGAGCAATTATCTGATGTAAAAATATTCAAGGCTTTTATTTTGAAATTTTCAGTATGCTTCATTTCAAAGAGCTAAACTAATATCATGTGTAACAGTGCTTTGGATGAAAAAGTCAAATAAAGCCAAAAAGAGCAACTACATTATGTAAAAATATTCAAGGCTTTTATTTTGAAATTTTCAGTAAGCTTAATTTTAAATTGCCACACTAATTCCATGTGTAACAATGGCTGGATAAAAGCAGCTATACAAAGTCCAAAACACAAGCAGTTCTAAAGGCCAGCTCAGTCCTCCTCTGTTGTAACTGACAGTTCCTCCATGTTTGTAGTTCTGACATTCAGCTCAGACCTCTTTTGTAGGCACTCAGTGTCCGCCATGTTGTAGTTCTAACCTTCAGTCATTGTAGTTCTAAAGAGCAGTTCAGAGAGGCAGACTAAATTCTATGTCTATTTTGAGTCTAACTGACACTGTTTTGTGTCAGTTAGACTTTTGTTTTGAGTTAAATTTGGCTCGTTTTTTGTTAATTATGTCGCCACAGTTACTCGAAATGCCAACAAAAGTAATAGCTCCCCTCACGGGATTGAGCCTCACGTTTTGATATATATATTGTGAGGGGGCATGCAGCGGTACGAGCCGCATTAACGGTAGTAGGAAGCGGCAGTTATTTTGAGGTGTAGAACAATAGGTGCCTGCCATGCAATGCATAGGGATTACATCCCTATGCATTGCTATGGGCAGGCCCCAACTAGAAAATTTCGGAAGAAATTTAGCCGGGGCCTGCCAAGGCGCGCCCGTCGGGCATGGGCCCGGCGTCGTCACGCTACAAATCGGCGTCGACGCTAAAGAACGCCGCAACGTAATCAGTGGCACGCGGAGAATCGCAAGAACGTTAAGTAAGGCGGACGTGCACCGTTCAGTATTATAAAGTAAGTATATCAGCTAAAATCAGCAGAAACGCTAATGTTAGCGTCATTGCTTTCATCAGTATGTGGGAAATCACTAGGATATTTTCTGTAATTGATTTACTCCATTCAGTATACTAAACATTGCTAAAAAGTAAAATAAATAGCTAATAGCTTATTGAAGCTAAAATGCTAACGCTAATGAACCTTGCATTGAACTGTTTAGTAACAGTTCAATGCTCATAAACTGCAGGAAGGCAGTTCATTAGCATTTACCTAATGATTGTCACAAATATAAATTTTCAATAACGCACACACACACAACATATTACAGTTTAAAAATATATATTGACCTTATGTTAAAGATTTCTACAAACTTTTTACAGGTAAAGTTTACAATGAACCAAAATTACAACATTTAAAGAATACCATAAATTTAAGAATCTAATGTCTCTGCAATAAAAAGAAATTGCTATCTTTTTTATTTTTAAACAACACCTCATATTGTTAAATAACTGATTTTATGTATTCAAGTTTTAAATATTACATTTGAGTTTGCATGGATGTAAAATTACTGCTCAGTTTAAAAATTACAGTATTTTTAAACTGAGCAGTTTAAAAATATGCTCAGTATTTTTAAACTGCTCAGCTAAACTTCGCTCTTTAGCTCGTTAGCTTGTCGATGTTTCAGTTTTATTCGCTGGGAAAATTATTCTTTGTCTGCTTTGAAGATAAGCAGACAAATAATAAAAAACAAGTTTTGATATTAACTCTCAACTTCATTCACAAAACTTTTTCGTTATTTATTACGCAACGAACTGTCCTTGAACACAACGCTGATCCCTCTTCACCCTGTCACCAACTCACACACATCCTCATTGTGTTGTGTTCTGTAAATAAACAAAACACAAGCAAAATCAATAAACTATATGCATATTCCAGTATACTGAGTTTTGGTTTTACATTCATTCTATTTAAATGTAGTTTGTTTGTGCTTACCAATGTTTTCTGGCCGGATGTCAGGCACCGTTTTCCCCTGGTCAGTTCGTCGATGTCTGGTTTTAGTTCTATTCTGTGGCAATCCGCAAAACGGCGTGTAGGTTTTCGTCAGTAATGCGCGATCTGTGGTTGGTCTTGTTTAAAGTCATTATTGAAAACATCTCTTCGCACAGATAGGTGCTTCCAAACGTGGACAAAACACGAGCTGCGTGGAGTCGAAGCTGTGGCATCAAATCAGGGGCAGTAGACGGTAAAAGTAAAAGTCCTCGATTGAAACATCACGGAACTTCGCTCTTTAGCTTCTTAGCTTGTCGATGTTTCAGTTTTATTCGCTGGGAAAATTAATAATCAGCTTGAGGTGACTCTGCTGCACTCTAGTGGCGAGAAGCCGTAATGTTGGTTGGTAAGAATCGGAAGGCATTATGGGATATGTAGTTTGTAGTCAATTCGTGCTCAAAACCTATTTTAAGTCAATCAATGGGGCTGTAAAACGGTGGTAGGGGGGAGAGGGCCACATAAAATGACGTAGCGGGCCACATGTGGCCCGCGGGCCTTGAGTTTGACACATGTGCAATAGAGGATCTATCTGCTGCTCATGCAAAACAGTCTATTTTAATCCCATGTGTAATAGTCATTGGGTTAAATCAGTTATATAATGCTGAAAACGCAAGTAGTTGATGTAAAAATATTCAAGGCTTTTATTTTGAAATTTTCAGTATGCTTCATTTCAAAGGGCCAAACTAATACCATGTGTAACAGTGCTATGGATGAAAAAGTCAAATAAAGCCAAAAAGAGCAATTACATGATGTAAAAATATTCAAGGCTTTTATTTTGAAATTTTTGTTAAGCTTCATTTCAAAGGGCCAAACTAATACCATGTGTAACAGTGCTTTGGATGAAAAAGTCAAATAAAGCCAAAAACAGCAATTACCTGATGTAAAAATATTCAAGGCTTTTATTTTGAAATTTTCATCAAGCTTAATTTTAAATTGCCACACTAATCCCATGTGTAACAATTGCTGGGTTAAATCAGTTATATAAAGCTCAAAAGAGCAATTTTCTGATGTAAAAATATTCAAGGCTTTTATTTTGAAATTTTTGTTAAGCTTCATTTCAAAGGGCCAAACTAATACCATGTGTAACAGTGCTTTGGATGAAAAAGTCAAATAAAGCCAAAAAGAGCAATTACATGATGTAAAAATATTCAAGGCTTTTATTGTGAAATTTTTGTTAAGCTTCATTTTAAAGTTCAAAACTAATCCCATGTGTAACAGTTACTGAGTTAAATCAGTTATATACAGCCCATAGCAGCAATTAGTTCTAAAGGCCAGTTCTCAGTCCTGATCTGTTTCAACTGAGGATAGATAGAACTACAATGATGCGTATTTGTAGTCCAAATCAGCAGCCAATAGCCTCTTGAGATCCGTTGCTATGTTAAATAAGTTTCACACCAAGGTGTGAACTGTTAGTGAAAGAGCCTGAGAGCCTCAGAAAATCCTGTCGCATGACTTTGCTCTGAAGCACCGTGACAGAAAACCGTACGGTCTAGATAAATTTCGAAAACATTTTACCGGAGCAGACAGGCGTATCAATGTGAGGACCGATTTTGATACTAATCGTGCGATATTTGTGGCCGTGATGGCGATTTCAAAAATGATTTGGGCTGAAAAAGTTGTCTTGATCTCTCACTCTAAGCAGCGAGAGAAGCACTCTAACTTTAGGAAAAATGAGAAACTTTGGGTCGCTTAGAGACAAATTGTGGACAAACCGTAACTGGTATCGACGAGCCGTCTTCACTTTCGAAGAGATCACAGACGTATCTACAAAATGAAATTTGAATGGCATTTCTAGGTGAATTTGTGACGACACAGAAAATCCTCAAAAATAGGGTATTTCCAGGATTTTTCCCATTGACTTATAATGGGGTTTTTTTCGTAGTTTTTTGCGAATTATGTCGCCACGTTAAGCCCAAATCCCACCAAAAATAATAGCTCCAATGGCGTGAATTTTCTGCACGTTTTGATACCTCATTTGTAGGTGTGCACCCAGCGGTATGAGCCGCATTAACGGTTACGGAAGAAAAATAAAGAACTAGAAAATTCCTGAAGAAATTTAACCGGGGCCTGCCAAAGTGTGCCCGTCGGTTTGGACCCAGCATTCTGATGCTACAAATTAGCATCAATGCTAAAGAAAGCTGCAATCATATGAGGACAATGACAAGAATGTTCACTAACATGTTCTTGCACCATTCAGTATGATAAAGTAAGTGTATCAGCTAAAATTAGCAAAAATGCTAATGTTAGCATCATTGCTGTCACTAGCATGTGGGACATCAGTAGGATGTTCTCTATAATGGACTTACTCTATTCAGTATACTAAACATGGCTAAAAAGTCAAATAAATAGCTAATAGCTTATTTAAGCTAAAATGCTAATGCTAATGAACTGCCTTGCTGCGCAAGGCAGTTCCCTAACCTGAGAGAAACAGATAATGCAGAATAATATTATTGCACCGCCTTCGGCGGTGCAGTAACCTCAGGGGCATGTTGAGGCTTTTATTTTGAAATTTTTGTTAAGCTTAATTTCAAAGGTCCAAACTAATCCCATGTGTAATAGTCATTGGGTTAAATCAGTTATTTATTGCTCAAAAGAGCAAATAAATAATGTAAAATTTCTCAAGGCTTTTATTTTGAAATTTTTGTTAAGCTTCATTTCAAAGGTGCAAACTAATCCCATGTATAACAGTGATTGGATAAAATCAGTTATATAATGCTCACAAGAACAATTATCTGATGTAAAATATGTCAAGGCTTTTATTTTGAAATTTTTGTTAAGCTTCATTTCAAAGGGCCAAACTAATCCCATGTCTAATAGTCATTTGGTTAAATCAGTTATTTATTTCTCAAAAGAGCAATTAAATCATGTAAAATTTCTCAAGGCTTTTATTTTGAAATTTTCATTAAGCTAAATTTTAAATTGCCACACTAAATCCATGAACATATCTTTCCCTACATGTTGTCAATAGCATGTGGGATATCATTAGAATGTTGTCTGTAATTGACTTACTCCACTCAGTATATTAAACATGGCTAATAAGTAAGAAAATAGCTAATAGCTTATTTAAGGTAAAAGGCTAATGCTAATGCCCTAACCTGAGAGAAAAAGATAATGCATGCTAATATTATTGCACCGCCTACGGCGGTGCATTAACGTGAGGGGGATATTGAGGCTTTTATTTTGAAAAAATACATAAGCTTCATATTAAATGATCACACTAATTAAAATGTCTAACAGTGTTTGGGTTAAATCCGTTATTTACTGGCCAAAACAGCCTGTAGCTCTAAATGGCAGCTCAGCCCTCTGTTTTAACTGGGTATTGATTAGAACTACAGTGATGCGTATTTGTAGTCCTAACCAGCAGCCAATCCCCTCCTGTGTTCCATTGCTATGGTTATTGTCAGGTCTAAATACCTATTAGAGACAATTTAAACAAATACAGGAAAGACAAGAGAGTTAGATTCTGTTATACTCGCGAGGAGAGCAGACAGAGATGTGCTTTTAGTCACAAATCTCCAACCACTCTGGAAACACATCTGTCTGTTCCTCTCTTTTATTGATCTTTAGGAAACCCTGCCACATGGGGCGCTGCAACTCTAAAAGGGTGGAGTCAAAGCATTCATCACATGGTTGCAGCGCTAAATAACATTCACTTCTAGACACATGTTATCTATACTCTAAATCTTTCTTTCTCCAGGCACGGTGTTGAATAAGGCACGTTGCATAGCTTCAAAGCAACGGCTTTGTATCACAAAAAAGCACAGAGCAGAGTTTATTGTCAGGCATGTAAAACTCTGCTGGGAGCAATTAACACCTCTGTCTTGTAGGAAGTCCTGCAAGGCAACAGCTGCTGAGAGTAGCTGTCACCTCTATTTCCCAGGGAAGTCTCAGGATAGAATCAAAGTTATTTAACACACAGAAACATTATCTAAAATGTAACTACAAGGCTACATGATACAACAAATATTTGATAATTACTAATACAATTTACCTAACATTTCCGCCCTGTTTACCACTTATACAAGTTGTTTTTTTAACAGGAAAAATAGGAGTGTTACATGAAGAATTTTCACACTGCACTATGACTCCTGCCACAATAAGATCTTTAATTTCTAGTTTTATACCCTCCTGTGCATCTGTTTTTAAAGGATATTGCTTAACTTTTGGTCTAAACTCTGTTTTGGGTATTGTTAAGGAAATAAGGCTATTTTTGATGGTTCAATACAGCCAAGCCAATGCCATGTGTGTTTAAGTTGATCAACATTCCTATCTGGACAAGCTGATGCAAGGTAGGACTTCAGAGACAAACATTGTCCTGGCAAGGCTGTAATTTAAAGCAGCCATAAAATAACATGCTCCTGAAAGGCTTTAAATTAGGAGGCCATAAAGAGTATCTTCCCCGGCTAACAGGTCAGAGGTCGGGGTTTCCCAGGAGCTTAAAGTTGCATCTGGAGTTGATCACAAACTTAGGAATCTTGGAAACACTTAGGTTTAATTTCTGATATACTTTCTTAATATTAATAGCAATAGTGTGTCAGATTAAAGTATATTACCAAAGCTACAAGTACTAATCTAGTATATGGAATGTATTTGAAAATGTACTAACTATAACAATATCGGAATCAAGAGAAACGCCTTCACTAGAAAAGGGAATGCTCAATAATAAGAATGCAGACAACTGTCCTGCTTTTTTGCTTTTAAGCATCAGCTGTCCCCAAAGGCGCCTTTGTTCTTATTCTTCTAATTCTTTTGTCATTTACAGGCTGTATTCGTCAAACGATTCTTCCTCCTTCTGTTTGACTCTACTTATCTCAGTGTAGTTTGCTCTGCGTTGATATGTTTGAACTGTCCTTGCTGCTAAAGCATTAACTCTGTTTGTTAATTCGTTACTATTGTGTGCAAGAACTTGAGGAGGGTTCCCTGCTAATAATGGGGTCCAGTCTCCTCGAACATGATGCCAGTCACTGCCTAAAGCAGTCATCCAGACTTGTTGAACCTCATTTCCGTTTAAATGATAAGATTCACGTATGTTATTCATGTCTTCAACAAAGCGGTTCACATCCTCTTTAAGAGGTGTGATCCCTTCTAGCGCCTTCTTTATATCCTCCAGGGTCCACGTTCTATATACTAGAATCGTGGGCGCTGCTCCATCTTCTCCTGCATTAAGATTTGCTACTTGTATCATAGGATAAAGATCAGTCGTGTGTGGCTGACTATTTGCCTCTTCTGAAGGGCAACATGGGGGAGGGAGAAAAAGCCCAGTGGGAGCTACAGCTCCCTGCACCAAAATTTCTCCCCAGTTCTTAGACCACTTAAAGTTTGCTTTTTGTGATCTAGTAATAGGTCCCTCACTACCTTTTTCCTCATATTGTGGGGGTGAGGGCAAGTCGGGGTATAGTTTTGCATTTTGTATTATTTGTTTCTCCCCTTCTGTTTTGTTATTTTGGTATTTGGTAACTTCAGCTACGTCCCCTCCCCCTCCTGCTGCTCCCTGCTCGTCTGCCTGCCTTTTCACACTTCTGAAACTTGTCTCATCATCCTCCCTTCTATAAAACATCAAATTCTTTGATTTCTGTGGGTTTGACTTTGTTTTTATTTTATTTTATCCTGCAATACTGTTAGTTTCTGTGAATTTAGACGGCCGTCAAAGTTGTAGTTTGTTAACCATTTATCTAAATATTTTATTTTATGCGGATCCTGATTTTCAACATATTTCCAGTCATTTGATTTCAAACTGTGTGTTGGCTTATTCTTGCTTATACTTTGCCCATTTTTTTTTTTTTATACAATTTAGCCCAGTTTGTCCGACTCATAGGGAATCCTATAAACTGGAGATCTTTTCAGTAGGCCAGCAATTAAAAATACCTGTAGTGGTAACCTCCGCTTCAACTCTTTCGAGTGGGGGGTTCTTACCTCTGCATCCAAGACAGGTTTGCTGGTTACAACCCTACTGTTTTTATATGAGATAAAACACCAAATGGTATTTATATCTCCAATCACACTCACAATCATACGTTTGTTGCGGAACTTAAGCGCCTGCTCCGCCGGACTCCGCCATCCGTTCCAATTACAATTTTAATGCCTGTTTAAATATTTTTATTATTGATTAAATTTTATTATTATATATCGAATTGAGGAAATTTTATTATTTTTAGTTTTATCGGCTAATTGATTAAATTTTATTATTTTTATTTTTTATCTTCCAATTTATTAAATTTTACTGCAGGTTTATACTAGGCTCCGTGCGCCTTCTTTTTTTCCACGAAATTTTGGCCAAGGACTTCGGACGCCCTTCACGGATGTTATGTTTTATTTTTACCTGTTAGAGTCTAGAATTGACAGGGTTTTCTTATTCGCGCAATGACCCTCAGTCATTCGCCACACATTTAAACAAGAATCTACTCACCCTCTCCTGTCTTCCCCTCAGAGCCGTCAACCGTAAGATCCCAGCAGGCAGGCAGAGCGCCAGCCCTTGAACAGGTTCTGATAAGCTTCCACTAGGAAACTTGCCGTGCGCACGGTCTTTTACTGGGGTCCACCATGCCCGCTGGAATCCTTCCGGTATATTGGCATCCGGCTTCGAAGGACCAAATAATGTCAGGTCTAAATACCTATTAGAGACAATTTAAACAAATACAGGAAAGACAAGAGAGTTAGATTCTGTTATACTCGCGAGGAGAGCAGACAGAGATGTGCTTTTAGTCACAAATCTCCAACCACTCTGGAAACACATCTGTCTGTTCCTCTCTTTTATTGATCTTTAGGAAACCCTGCCACACGGGGCGCTGCAACTCTAAAAGGGTGGAGTCAAAGCATTCATCACATGGTTGCAGCGCTAAATAACATTCACTTCTAGACACATGTTATCTATACTCTAAATCTTTCTTTCTCCAGGCACGGTGTTGAATAAGGCACGTTGCATAGCTTCAAAGCAACGGCTTTGTATCACAAAAAAGCACAGAGCAGAGTTTATTGTCAGGCATGTAAAACTCTGCTGGGAGCAATTAACACCTCTGTCTTGTAGGAAGTCCTGCAAGGCAACAGCTGCTGAGAGTAGCTGTCACCTCTATTTCCCAGGGAAGTCTCAGGATAGAATCAAAGTTATTTAACACACAGAAACATTATCTAAAATGTAACTACAAGGCTACATGATACAACAAATATTTGATAATTACTAATACAATTTACCTAACAGTTATCAATCCTCTGCTAACTGTCATGTGTGTGTGACACAGAGAGGTGGAAAAAGATTTCTATCTTTGTGAGACACCCCATTGGTTTATATGGAAAAAGCAGTCCGAACAACTCCTTGCTGTTCAGGAACCGAGAGACGTATTGGAAAACCGTTTGAAGCATATGAGAGGGCTATTTGTCGTCTCCCATAGTACCGCAATTCATATTTGTAGCTCACTCACAGCAATTGCAGTGATGAGACAAAAATGGTGCATGCAGAGCTCAGAAATTTTTCAGAAATACATGGAAGTGAATCTGGGAGAGCGTCAGTTATCCTGGCGCATGATTTCGCTCTGAAGCACCTTGACAGAAAACCGTAAGCCCTAGAGAAATTTCGAAAACATTTTACCGGAGCAGGCAGGCGTATCAATGTCATGACCGAGTTTGATACCAATCGGGCGATATCTGTGGGTGTGACGGTGATTTCAAAATTAATGTGGGGTCAAAAATTCTCTTCATTTCTCACTCTAAAAAAGCGGCAGTTGGTGTCAGTTAGGCTCTGCGTTTCGGCAGTTGGTAATTTTGCTCGTTTTTCGCTTTTTACGTCGCCATCGTAAGTCCGATTCCTTATAAAAATAATAGCTCCAATGCCGGGAATAAGCCGCACGTTTTGATACCACTTTTGTGGGTGGACTCGCAGCGGTACGAGCCGCATTAACGGTAGCGGAATAAGTAACTATAATAATAAAGAGACGTTCTATTGGGTGTAGAATAATAGGTGCCTGCCATGCAATGCATGGAGGCAGTACTGACTTGCTTCGCAAGTCAGTACTGCTCTCCTTATGCATTGCTATGGGCAGGCCCCAATTATAAAGAGACACTTTGTTGGGTGTAGAGTAATAGGTTCCTGCCATTGCTTTGCATGGCAGGCCCCAATAAATAAATAAAGAGACATTCTATTGGGTGTAGAATAATAGGTGCCTGCCATGCAATGCATGAAGGCAGTACTGACTTGCTTCGCAAGTCAGTACTGCTCTCCTTATGCATTGCTATGGGCAGGCCCCAATAAAGAGACATTCTATTGGGTGTAGAATAATAGGTGCCTGCCATGCAATGCATGGAGGCAGTACTGACTTGCTTCGCAAGTCAGTACTGCTCTCCTTATGCATTGCTATGGGCAGGCCCCAATAATGATAATAATGATGATAATAATAATAATGATGATAATAATAATAATGATGATAATTATGATGATGATAATAATAATGACGATAATAATAATGATAATAATAATAATGATAATAATGATGATAATAATAATAATGATGATGATAATAATTATGCTGATAATAATAATAATGATGATAATAATAATGATGATGATAATAATGATGATGATGATTATAATAATAATAATAATAATGATGATGATGATGATGATAATGATAATAATGATGATGATAATAATAATGATGATAATAATAATAATAATGATAATAATGATGATAATAATAATAATAATGATAATAATAATGATGATGATAATGATAATAATAATGATGATAATAATAATGATAATAATAATGATGATAATAATAATAATAATAATAATGATGATGCTTCGAGGCGATTCTGGTCCACCATCCGGCGTCTCAGGGGGGGGAAGCGGTGCAGCACCAACACTGTTTATAGTGGGGATGGTGTGCTGCTGACCTCTACTCGGGACGTTGTGGGCCGGTGGGCAGAGTACTTCGAAGACCTCCTCAATCCCACCAACATGCCTTCCACTGAGGAAGCGGAGCCTGGGGACTCGGTGTTGGGCTCTCCAATCTCTGGGGGCGAGGTCGCCGAGGTGGTTAAAAAGCTCCTCGGTGGCAAGGCCCCGGGGGTGGATGAGATCCGCCCGGAGTTCCTTAAGGCTCTGGATGTTGTAGGGTTGTGTTGGTTGACGCGACTCTGCAATGTCGCATGGACATCGGGGGCAGTTCCCCTGGATTGGCAGACTGGGGTGGTGGTCCCCCTGTTCAAAAAGGGGGACCGGAGGGTGTGCTCCAATTATAGAGGGGTCACACTCTTAAGCCTCCCTGGCAAGGTCTATTCAGGGGTCCTGGAGAGGAGGGTCCGTCGGATAGTCGAACCTCGGATTCAGGAAGAGCAGTGTGGTTTTCGTCCTGGTCGTGGAACACTGGACCAGCTCTACACCCTCGGCAGGGTCCTGGAGGGTGCATGGGAGTTCGCCCAACCAGTCTACATGTGTTTTGTGGACTTGGAGAAGGCGTTCGACCGTGTCCCTCGGGGAGCCCTGTGGGGGGTTCTCCGGGAGTATGGGGTACCGGGCCCTTTGATACGGGCTGTCAGGTCCCTGTATGACCGGTGTCAGAGTCTGGTCCGCATTGCCGGCAGTAAGTCGGGCTCGTTTCCAGTGAGAGTTGGACTCCGCCAGGGCTGCCCTTTGTCACCGATTCTGTTCATTACTTTCATGGACAGAATTTCTAGGCGCAGCCAAGGTGTTGAGGGGATCCGATTTGGTGGCCTTAGGATCTCATCTTTGCTTTTCGCAGACGATGTGGTCCTTTTGGCTTCATCAGATCGTGATCTGCAGCTCTCGCTGGAGCGGTTCGCAGCCGAGTGTGAAGCGGCCGGGATGGGGATCAGTGCCTCCAAATCCGAGGCCATGGTCTTGAGCCGGAAAAGGGTAGAGTGCCTTCTCCGGGTCAGGGGGGTGTCCTGCCCCAAGTGGAGGAGTTTAAGTATCTCGGGATCTTGTTCACGAATGGGGGAAGAAGGGAGCGGGAGATCGACAGGCGGATTGGCGCAGCGTCTGCTGTCAAGCGGGCGCTGTACCGGTCCGTCGTGGTGAAGAGAGAGCTGAGCCAAAAAGCGAAGCTCTCGATTTACCGGTCGATCTACGTTCCCACCCTCATCTATGGTCATGAGCTTTGGGTCATGACCGAAAGAACGAGATCGCGGATACAAGCGGCCGAAATGGGTTTTCTCCGTAGGGTGGCTGGGCTCTCCCTTAGAGAGAGGGTGAGAAGCTCAGTCATCCGGGAGGGACTCAGAGTAGAGCCGCTGCTCCTTCACATCGAGAGGAGCCAGTTGAGGTGGCTCGGGCATCTGGTCAGGATGCCTCCTGGACGCCTCCCTGGTGAGGTGTTCCGGGCACGTCCCACCGGGAGGAGGCCCCGGGGAAGACCCAGGACACGCTGGAGGGACTATGTCTCTCGGCTGGCCTGGGAACGCCTCGGGATTCCCCCGGAGGAGCTGGAGGAGGTGGCTGGGGAGAGGGAAGTCTGGGCCTCCCTTCTGAGGCTGCTGCCCCCGCGACCCGACCTCGGATAAGCGGAAGAAGATGGATGGATGGATGGATGGATGGATAATGATGATGATGATGATAATGATGATGTCAGTAATCATAAAGGTAATCATAACCTTCTCTAAATATATTTTTCTGTCTCCTGGAACAGATCGGGTCTAAAGTGACACGTCACATTTTCTGACATATCTACAGTTTATAGAAGTTATTTAATGACATATTTTCTGTCTAATCTGTCATATTTTCTTCAGTCTATGTCAGTGAAACAGATCCATGGAAGTGCAAGCTGTTGTCATGGCGACCTGATGGCGCCGCTGAAGCCGAGCAGCTGCCGGCTCTTCGCCCAGGGCGCCATCAGAGCTGAAACCTGTGAAAGCTTAGCCCCGCCCCCCGACTAATGCTGAGCATTAGGTGGGCGGAGCCAGGAGATACTGGGGGCGTGGCCAGGTGTGGGCAGGACGCAGCAGGTGCTGCTGACTGCTTTGGCAACTTTTCAGACCCTGTGGTGACGTTTCTTTAAACTAGCGACAAATGTAGCAACTACTTTCTATTATTTGTGACTTTTAAATCAACATGTGCAGCAGAGAGCAGCGAGTTCTGGGTCAGAACCTCCCTCCGTTAGCGCTGCAGCTTTAAGACAAATATTACAGAACTAAACAATTTAGAGTTTATCTGCAACACAGGTTGATTTGAAGTTTAGTTGCTCTTTAAGAAGCGCGTCTTCCTCTGATTGGTCAGCAGCAATCAATCATATCAGATCAATCAATCTTCATGATTCTTTACCTTCTCTGTCGTCCCTGAAAACCCGGGCCAGTCCGTTCTCACTCTGGGATCTGAGTCCTGCTTTCTGTCCTCCGAGTCTCCCTGAGCTGACCTTTGGCTGACCTTCAGTTGACCTTCAACTGACCTTCAGCTGACCTTTGGCTGACCGTCAGTTGACCTTCAGCTGACCTTTGGCTGACCTTTGGCAGACTGTCAGTTGACCTTCGGCTGACCGTCAGTTGACCTTCAGTTGACCTTCGGCTGACCTTCCTCCCATCTCGTCTCACTCAGCACCTGAAACTACAGGACGATGTGACATCAGTACAGACACGCCACCTCCAGTCTAACCAGTTCTGCAGACAGATCCACCAGTAGAACCTGACCTCCACCCTCCGTCTGTCTGACATTTACAGAGTTGACCTCTAACCTTTCACCCACAGTGTGTTTCTGGCCGTTTGAACCAATCAGAGGAAGCTGCATGAACATACGGATCAGAGAACTTTTGTCTTGCAGATGAATTTTTTCTGGCCTGTAGTGCTTAAACTCAGAACTTGATTTAAATACAGAAACTGAATGAAAATAATTTAATTTGTGTTCTTAAATTGTTTCCTGCGGATTCGTTTCTCCAGATCGGAGCTGAGTCTCCGTCTCTCTGGTCCGTTTTTGAGTTTTGGACTCGCTTTTGTGTCGGAACAACAGAAGCTTTCAGATCGCTCCAGAATAAAGCGAATTGCTCTGGGTCGTGGTTCAGAGTCACGGAGGCCCGGTTCTGCAGGGATTCTGGAGGTTCTCAGAGACATTGTCCTAACGAGGGACGACAGTGAGGTTCTGTTCCACTTTAAAGTGAGATGTAATCAATTTACGCTGCTCCTCTTCCTCAGCCTTCACATTAGTGTTTGGTGACATTTACCAGGCAGGTTTTAAAGAAACGACTTGAATCATCGTCTCGGTGTGACGTCCGGAATAAACCAAGCAAAGAGTCCAAAATGTGAGCAGCTCAGTGAATGTTGCTGAGGTAAAAGCCTGTTCCTGTCTCTGATCATGTTTTCATGCTGAGACGGTGTCAGGTTCAAACACCTATTGAGACAGATTTAACAAACACAAGAAAGACAAGAGAGTTAGATTCTTTTGTCCTCGCGAGAAGAACAGCCAGAGATGTTTTCAGTCACACATCTCTTCCGTTCTGAAAACATATGTGTCCGTTCTCCTTTTTATTGCTGTTAGGATCCCTGTTACAGAGAGCGTCTCACAGGGGCGGGGAAAACACTTCAGTCACATGATTGCAACGCAAATGCTAGTCACTAACAAAACACATGGTATCTACACACTAGATTATTCTGTTCCAGACACAGGATAACACAGAGCAAGTTGTACGTCTTCATGGCGATGGTTTTATATCTAACAGGTCAAGGATGCAGAGGTTTCTGCTGAGCGATAACCTGTTGAAAACAGTTTCTCTGCTCTTCCTCAGAGGCCTTCTGAGAAAGGAATCAAAGTAATTCAACAACACAGAAACTTTCTTTATGCTAAGATGAAACAAATAAAGGCATATAAGACAAGAACATTATAAAGGCACATGAAACAACAAATATTTGATAATAATATATACAATTTACCTAACAGACGGTTTTCCAGCCTCCCAGGGACAGACGCAGGCAGACGCGGGCAGACGCGGGCAGACGCGGGCAGACGCAGGCAGACGCGGGCAGACGCAGACAGACGCGGGCAGACGCGGGCAGACGCGGGCAGACGCAGACAGACGCAGGCAGACGCAGGCAGACTCAGACAGACGCGGGCAGACGCAGGCAGACGCAGGCAGACTCAGACAGACGCGGGCAGACGCGGGCAGACTCAGGCAGACTCAGACAGACGCAGGCAGACGCAGGCAGACGCGGGCAGACGCAGGCAGACTCAGACAGACGCGGGCAGACTCAGGCAGACTCAGGCAGACTCAGACAGACGCAGGCAGACTCAGGCAGACTCAGACAGACGCGGGCAGACGCAGGCAGACGCGGGCAGACGCAGGCAGACGCAGGCAGACGCAGGCAGACTCAGACAGACGCAGGCAGACGCAGGCAGACGCAGGCAGACTCAGACAGACGCAGGCAGACTCAGACAGACGCGGGCAGACGCAGGCAGACGCAGGCAGACTCAGACAGACGCAGGCAGACGCAGGCAGACTCAGACAGACGCAGACAGACGCAGGCAGACGCAGGCAGACGCAGGCAGACTCAGGCAGACTCAGACAGACGCAGGCAGACGCAGGCAGACTCAGACAGACGCGGGCAGACGCAGGCAGACGCAGGCAGACTCAGACAGACGCAGGCAGACGCAGGCAGACTCAGACAGACGCGGGCAGACGCAGGCAGACGCAGGCAGACTCAGACAGACGCAGGCAGACGCAGGCAGACTCAGACAGACGCAGGCAGACGCAGGCAGACGCAGGCAGACTCAGACAGACGCAGACAGACGCAGGCAGACTCAGACAGACGCAGGCAGACGCAGGCAGACGCAGGCAGACTCAGACAGACGCAGACAGACGCAGGCAGACTCAGGCAGACTCAGACAGACGCAGGCAGACGCAGGCAGACGCAGGCAGACTCAGACAGACGCAGGCAGACGCAGGCAGACTCAGACAGACGCGGGCAGACGCAGGCAGACGCAGGCAGACTCAGACAGACGCAGGCAGACGCAGGCAGACTCAGACAGACGCAGGCAGACGCAGGCAGACGCAGGCAGACTCAGACAGACGCAGACAGACGCAGACAGACGCAGGCAGACTCAGACAGACGCAGGCAGACGCAGGCAGACTCAGGCAGACGCAGGCAGACGCAGGCAGATGCAGACAGACGCAGGCAGACTCAGACAGACGCGGGCAGACGCAGGCAGACGCAGGCAGACTCAGACAGACGCAGGCAGACTCAGACAGACGCAGGCTCTTGATTTCTACAAGCCAATTATCTCTAACTGTGCTGTCATGCAATCTGCAGCCACAAAAGATGTTTGATTCTTGTAGCAGCAGCTGCAGCCTCTTCCTCCAGACTGCAGCACATTTCCACAGTAAAGGAAAAAAATGTGAGAATTTTTGTACGTAATTTATAAAAAATACTTGGAAGTTTAATCTAAACATCTGAGCTCAGAGAAGTTAGATTGCCGTCCGTCTGTCTGTCATCCAGGATGCTGCTGAGTTTCTACACGACTAAAACGTTACGATCCTTCTGGGAGGTCTAACATTTTATTTTACAGACTTTTAATAAAAATTGAGAATAAAAAAGAAGGATACAACCTTTAAAATGTGTGTGCTGACTGGTGGTCCAGCTCCTCTTCTGGTTCTTCTTTAACCTGAACATGGTGGCTCAGGCTCTGAGTTTCGGCTCCTCTGGGTTTTATTTGAGCAGCAGAGAAGTTCTCATTTCCACAACAAGCTCTGAAGACCAGAGATTATCCAGCTAATTATGTATTATCTGAGACAACAGACAGCCATGGAGGACCGGAGGAGGCTCACACTCAGCCACTAAGAGGCAATTACAATTACTATCCGTTCCACAATTCCACTGATGAGGAAGGTGATAATGGTTACAATCATGACGACTAACAAAGCATGGAGTAATCAGAACCGGCAATTGTACCCTGCAGCCACCAGAACAGCCTTAACAAGGAGCCCTGCTGAGAATCCACACAGTGGCGGTAAATAAGAGAGGAAGAGTCACCGATCACACGGAGCCGGGAGGATCTGAGAGGAAACGCTGCAGATGGACAGAAGATCTCCGGGCTGCGAGGGTCTCCGGATCGTCCGACTTCACATCAACATTCACCTCAGTCATTCAGTCAATTCAGAAACAGGAAACGCACGTCACGCTGTCACAATAAAGGACAGGAAAACCGAAAACAGTCAGTCAGGTTCCACTCATGATGCTCTGTTAGCTCTGAGCTAAAGGGAATCAACTGGTTAGGCTGCTGCTGGCTGTGGGACGGACCAGAACCAGTCCAGAACCCTCCCTGCCTTTCTGATCGCTGGAATCTTCTCCAGCATCCAAACTTGATTAAACCGGATAGATTAGAAAATCTGCTAATAAATCCCTTTGTAAGGAAGCTCTGCATGCTGCAGTTAACGGCAGTCAGACACATTCAGCTTCAGCTTGACCTTTGACCTCTGATGTCTTAAGTTCAAATATAACCTATAAATATGGATGTTTCATTTCCACTTTGTTTAAAGAGACAGAAGATTTCAAAATGTGCATCCATCAAATCTGAATATGTGCAGATAAGGCACAACATTATGACCAGTGAAGTGAATAAAGCAGATTCTCTGCTCACCACTGCACCTGTGAGCGGGGTCATATAGAGCAGCACAGATAGATGCTGAACACATCTTTTTGTCAGCAGACATATTTTGAATATTTATACTGACATGAAATTCACACTATCTGTTGGTAACAACAGCAATAAGTCAAATAAATCAAAGCAAATGATTCAATTTTAAACCAAATTATTGCAGATGGAAGTGATGTTGGTATAAAAAGCAACAGTTTTTTTACACTTTAAACTTCCTTAATAGGAAGTTTTAATACTGAGGACAATAACTCCAGAAGAATGAGAACATTCTTCACATAGAAACATGAAGCAATCAACCTGAGTGGAATCTACACTGACTGGCTGCTTTAGACTCCACTGATGAAGAAAAATCACCAGGGACAATCTGCTCAGAGCTGAACTCTCCGGATGTCACTGAACACACCATTTGGAGGAAAAATGGTTCTGAAGCATCAGTCTAAAACCACCATGATGGAGGTGACATTTGGAGGTGGCAGCATCATGCTGTGGGCTTCTGGTTCTGAAAGACTTCAGATGAGTGAAGGAAGGAGAAATGGACCAGTCAAATCCTGGAGATGTTGGGGTTGTTTTGGTTTTTTACTCATCCTGAGTTTTTCTAGGTTATTTATTGATTTTGGTTGGATCTGGTGTTCATGTTTTGTGTTTAGTTATTCTTTATTTTGGTCAGATTTATGTTTTCCCAGCTCCTGTCTGTGGAGGCAGGAAGCATCAGAGCTCATGCTCTTCAGTGGGTGGTCATAATGTAATGCCAGATTGGCGTTAGTAGTTTTAATGTTAACAGCAGCAGATATAACCTGAATCTGCTGTGATGGCAGGAAGATCTTTGAGGAACTGAAACTGGCTGCTCTTTAAGACACTGCAGATCTCAGATGTGATGAATTTAATCTGAATAAAGTTTCATTTACACGACGTCATGAGTTCTGCAACAAGTCGACATATTTACTGTATGAAAGCAGCTCTTTCACGCAGTTTTAAAGGAAAACTCCTGACAGGAACATTTCTACGTTCTGGTTCAGATTTTAGAAACGTGACGTTTTCAGAGGCCGACTGCAGAGATCAGCTTCAGGAAGCAACGCATCCAGATTTAGAAGGAAACTAAACTAAAGTGAGACACAAAAATAGGTTTGTGTTCCTCTGACAGGTTGTTGTTCTTAGTGGATAATATATTAACTACTGAAATAAGTAAGTGTCCAGCTCTACTAAATTATTAAAGGAAACAAACATCTCTCTAACTTCGCTACATCAGTTTTTACTGTTAACTAAGAAATTTCTACAGTAAAGATGACAAATATAGATTCACTTTTATACCAAAATGACAAACTTTATTTTAAACATGAAATGACTGTGTTTACAGGACGTCCTGGCTGTTGTTTTGCTAGCAGTAGCATCGTAGCTCCTGCTAATGTTAGCATTGTATGCTAGCTGTTAGCTCCTTGAGGACAGAGCCGTACTGAGCGTTTCAAACATTATTACATGTTTTAGTGGAGCAAGTGGACCGAATGAATTCAGTGACAATGTTAGCGCAAATGGCGGGCGGATAAAATGCCTCATTTGCATTTAAAGAGACGACACAACAAGCAGTGAAGGTCAGTGAAGAGGTCAGAGAAAAGAGTCAAATCCAGCAGCATCTAAAGGAAAACTTTCAGAGAGAACTGACTGGAGAGTTGGTGACAGAATAAGGAGCGGTCTAGAACTTTTGCACAGTAGCATACAGATGTGTGTACATATAGCAGGAAGTTTTAAAGTGTTTGTAACTCTGAATGTGAGCTGAGAGGAATCAGTCTGCGCTCTTGTGTCAGGAATCGCTCCTCAGTCTGAGCTCCAGCATTTGTTTCACACATAATGACTCAAATGAGGATTAAGAACTCGGCGCTGAGATAATTACTCCACTAATGTTCCCTCAGCGCCCAGCATGGACTCACACAGGAAGGCACCAAAAGGCCGGAGCTGAAGGTTCTGGAAGGTTCTGGTCATCCTGACCCGCAGGCAGACATGGTACCGATCCAAACCGGCTGGAAAACAGAATAATCTGATCAGTTCAGAGCAGAAACATCCCCACAGCATGGACTACAGCTTAAAGATTAAAACAGCAACCGAGATCAGAAACACGGTAAATGAAAAAACAGCAGAAAAAACAAGAAATTGTTTTAAAATCAAACAATCTGACGATTTTCTTATTAAAGGTGCAGAAACATCCAAACTAAGATCCAGAAGTTTCAGCCATTAACCTCAGTAATCAGAGACTGTTTCCATTATTCTTAATGATGAAATGTCTGCAGAACGCTTCAATGCAGCAGGAGGCCCAAACGTTGCTTTTATTTATTCTCACTAAGCCGAGATTAAACAACTTCCCACTGAAATGCCCCATAAACTCACATTTACCCAACATTCACTTGGTGCAGTCTTCTGTTCTCACTGGGTTAAAGCTAAACTGGTTTTTATGGGAACTTTAGATTAAAACACTCATTAGAGATCCACATCAGATGTGGCAGAACTAAATAAAACCCAACTGGAAAACAGAAGAACCAGAATCAACCGGATTTTCCTCTCAGCGCTGTGGACCAACAGGCGGCTGCACTTTTTCTTTTCACTCAGAATGTGACAAACTTGACCTGCTTGGAGAAACAAAACATTTCTAACCTTGAAGGCCGAAACAGAAACGCTGAATCCTTTCAGTTCAATCCAGAAAACACTTTCTTTTCCCCAAAGCAAAATTAAATGCTGTCGTAGCCCAGCTACCTTCAAACGGCTGCTGTGGATGATGATGTGCATTTATACATTGTTTAAATGTTACAGTATGTTTTGACTGTTAACTGTCGCTCAGGCTAAGAGAAACAGTTCAACAGTAAATCTGAGGAGGCCTCTGACTGACAGCCGCATGACGTCATGCTAACATGCTAACAGCTCGACGACGTCCAGCCAGCAGAGACGATATTGTTAGCTAGCTCTGCTAATCTACCTCCTGCTGAATCCCTCAGGTGGTAACAGGGACGCTGGAGTCGGGGATGTGATCCAAAAACATGCGCTGTTTCCATGGTTACGCATCCTAACAGCTGTTCTAACAGGTGAAGAGGTAACAGCTAAAATCCTCCCAGCAGCTCAACATCAAGAACTAAAGGGAATAAATGACCAAACAGCAACGAAAAAGAGCTGCGCCATCATGCTGCCACCAGGAGGCGCTGTTCTATGACTTCACACACAAATACTGTATGTGCCTGGAAGTTCATAGAAAATTTTAAGTATTCTTTTCATATTGTGTCACATCCAAATGTTTCCTAACTATGTGCCTTCCGCCATGGATGCAGCCTGGTCTAACAGACCAATGAAACATTAAGACAAAGGAAAACTGAATTCCCCAGTGGAGCTGAGCTTTTTGATGCAAGAGCTGCAGACTAACCCCAGAGAGCCACAGGGGATTAAGCTTCATAATTACAGTAACTGACAGAAACCAGCAGCATCACTTCCACCCAGAACAGTTAGAGCCAAAAGGCTGACGGGGAATTCTTTATTTATTAATAAACACTTTGAATAAATGAACTTCCTACAGTTTAGGAAAAAAGGCTGTTTGTATATTTTTAGAAAAATTAAAAATAACGACCTGTTGGTGCATCTTGGAAAAAAAAGAAAAGAAGAAGTTTGTGAGGATCTGCAGATCATCCACAGAAACGCAGTTATCTGCCAGAAACATGAAACAGAGCTGAAGTCACTAACAGCTATGACATGTAGAAGCAGATACCAACACGTTTAGCTGCAAGACCTGGAGGAGCTGAGCTCCAGAAAACCTCCTGTAAGCAAAACCTGGAAAACTCTGTCAGATAAAACCTGGAAAACTCTGTCAGATAAAACCTGGAAAACTCTGTCAGATAAAACCTGGAAAACTCTGTCAGATCAAGATAAACCCAGAAACAGAAACAATATTTGGTAGTGAGACGTGTTTATGAGGCGCAGATAAAACCAGGCTGCCAGCAGGACGTTGGTGAAAATGCAGCTGGCGGTTCGTCCTGAAACCTTCTGGTGAAATAAAGTGCAGACTGAAGTTCAGAGTGATTCATTAACCCTGTGAGACCCAGACATAGAAAACATGAAGAAAACACAAACAGGTCGGCCATAGCAGGTCAGAGTGAAGATAAGATGGGTTTGTTTGTTTTCTAAGGGTTTATGAACAGTTTGTATTAAAAATAATATTCAGTGTTGCACAAAAATCCCATATGAACACATGTTGTAGATGTTGTAATAATCCCCTAAAATCTGAAAAGACATTTTATTGTTGTTATTTTTAATCATCTGGTTGAGTGAATCAGATCTTTCTCTGCTGAAGTTCCTGGTTTGTAATTTTCAGACTGAACAACAGGGTTCCTTCTCTAAGTTTGGGTCAAAACTGAGAAGAAAGTCAACATTTTTATCTCTTTTTATATCTTTATGAAGATGTGCATGAATATTTTGAACAAAACTGAATAAAGATTATAAAACTAGAGAACTGTTCAAATAGCTGGAAAGGTTTGTTTAGTCTCTCAGCATAAGATTTGAACAATATCAGAAACCTCAGGAGGCGATTGGAGAAAATAATATTCACAGCAAACAGCAGAGATTTTCCTCCTGCAGCTTTAAGACTAGAGTGGATTTAATTCCAGAATAAAACCACATCTGGACTGCTGCAGGATTCTCAGCAGGAAGTACAGATCAATCAGATCAATAAAATCAATCAATCAATCAGATCAATCAGGCCAATCAGAGCTAGAGGAAGGGCGCTGTCGCCCCCTTGTGGTGCCTAAAGACACAGCAGCCAAACCAAACAGCTTTTACACAAGCAGAACCAAAGATCAATATATGATGGTTTACAAGCTAGCATTAGCTGCAGCACAGCTATCCACTGTAGGAAGTAGGAAGAGGTTTTGTTAGAACTGGTCCAGTTGATGCGTTTATTCGTTTCCATGGCAATGAGTGATGCGCTGCAGGTGACTGACGGGAAGCAGGAGCACCAACCTACAGGCGGAAGCATTAATAATTCACATTAATATCACAAGTCAAAGGTTAAAGCATTTCTGCTGTGATGAAGATCAGAAAACGGTGGCAGCTCTGAACATGTCAGACTGTTGGCGCTACAGCCAGGTCTGCTGCAGATCCACACATTTCCCCTCATTCTGCAGCAACACAGCCATCAGGAAGGTTTGGGTCTAAACGTGAGGAGCAGCAGAATCCTGCTGTGGATTCTCAGGGAGACGCTCGGTGATTAGCGGTCTTCCCTCCACAACGCTCTGGAGCCTGACTGCATGTCTGTGAGTGAATCAGGCGACATGCGGCCTTCCACCTGCTCCTCTCACAGCTTCGCCCCCTGGTGCTGAACGGCCGTGAAATGGAGCAATCACAGGTTGGGCCAAACCCCCTGGAGTCGGTGCATGATGAAACTGACTGGAGCTTTTATTGTTCTCTGGCTGGAAAGAAGATTTAAATAAATTAGCCTGTCAGTTTGGTTAGGATGTCCATTATCAGCTGCCATTATTTCTTCTGAATTCGGCGACATGAAAAGAGCGTCTGGACTGAAAGAAACTCTCCTGATCATTCTGATGTAAGAACAAATGTCCTGAGGCAGCAGTGTGTTTAGCTTCAGTGTAGCTGCGTCTTTTCCTGCCAGGTTGTCGGTGCTTTCTTCTCTCCACTAACAGCAGAAACCCAGCAGGACTTCACTGAACTCTGGTACCAGGAGGACCGGCTGCTTTCATCACCTGGGACTTACCGACAGTGTAATGGCACCATGTGAGCGATACTGCAGCTCTGCGTCTGTTATCATGTCAATACTGAATATCATTTAGAAATTTACATATGGATTTGAGGAAATATTTTCCCTTTTAGCGCTGCCTTACCTCTGGGATTTGATAGAGTCGGTCAGTTAATGGACTCACTCAGCCGGTGAGTCCATCTCGTCCTCCGTCCTGTTAAATTCATGTTCATTAATTACAGAAATATGTGTGACGTTCACTGAAGCATGAGAGATGCAGAAAATTCTAATACAAGAAATAAAAGTGAGGCGTGTGTTCTGTGGAGCCCCAGTTTTCAGACCATAAACGCCTCAAGCTGCACATTTTAATAATTTAAACACCAAATATACCTTAAAAACAAGACACAAAGATGTGAGCACACAGAATACCAAGACGTGAACAAGCGAGGGTCCATCGAATCTAACCAAACATAACCACAGAAATATTATTACTGAATTATTTCAGCAGGAAATCCTTGAGATAAAATGGCAGAATGTGATTTTCAGTGAGAACCTGGCTAAAAGGCACATCGCTGCAAAACAATAATTAAAACAATCACAGAATTCACTGAAACACACATAAATTAAAAACGACCAGAAATAGAGAACATAGAATTAAGACTTTGTAAACTAACTGAAGAAGGTTTAGGAAATAAAATCAAAGAACAAAATGTGAACATTGTTAAAGACAACATAAATGTAACCTTAAAGGTTTCACTGTGAATTTAAAAATGTTTGTCTTCTTTTCTCTTTCAGCTGTTTCACACATGATGTTTGATTCTAACTTATTGGACAGTTTCTCACCAAACAAGCTGCATAGAAGTTTTAGAAACTCTCCGTTGGCCTGGAGAAAACAAACTCTTGATTCCTTTGCATTGATCAGCTGCAGCATCAGATGTTTCTCCTGGGGGATCAGAGACGTAGAAGATGTTTTTCATGACGCATAAACAGACCGGAGCTCATTTCCAGGAGGAAGACATGATCGATATTTTCTGATTCAGTGCTCATGTTACTGAAATAACTCCCATAAATTCCCTCTTAATGCAGTAAATGCAGCCTGGGTTTGACTGTACAGGAAAAGCTGGACTGGCAGTGCTCTGCAGAAGCTACTTGGCTGTTATGAACAATGAGAGAGAATTATTACATATTGCATAATCACTGCATTATTACCTCTGAAGAGTGAGGAAAAAGTCTCATTTCATTTCTCAGTAAATCAACACAAACAATAAAATAACAAATCTGCCTGAATCTGATGAGCAGAGCAGGAAATGTGGGATTTCCTGAGCAGCATGGCGTCAAACAGAAAGTGGCTGTTCTTGTTTTCTCTGTGCTGAAAGGAGAATCTGGAGCTTCAACTTGTTTTTGGCTCTTTAACTAGAAACTTTCGGCGTTGCTCTTCGACCAGCAGCAGTTCCATGCAGGAAAACATGCGGTTGCTCTAAAAGAAAAAACCTTGCTTTGACTTGTGACGTTTTAGGTAGATTTCATATGGTTTACATATAATGGCATTACATGCCTTGTGCAATAATCTGCCCAGAAAAGCTGCTTTCTAATGAATTTCTACCCAGCTGTGAGCTTCAGACTGGAAACCTTTTGGACTCAGTTTTCTCCTCAACATCAACACCAAGTCAAGACAAGTTTATTCAAAAGCATTTTTAAAACAGAAAGACTGAGCCACGTGCCGAACTGAACAGACACCAGAAAACAGAAAACTAGCAAACACAGAATGTCTAAATGCCACAAAAAGCAGCAAACATAAAGTTCATTTCATTAAGTGTGCTTGAGCATCAGCATAGCACATGTAGGACCTCGTACATTTTAGTACTTTTCAGACTGGACTGGAACATTTTAATTTAGGAAAAGTATACCTTAAGGTCATTTTGAGTTTACAAAAGTATTTATCATTTCTTTTTACTTTTTTCTTTCTTAAAAGGATCAACATGTTGGCCAAAATATGTTGGAATTTTCCCACTAACTAAAAATAGCTGCTTGTGACACATCAAAACTCATAATTACTTCCAAAATGTATATTTTCAACCATGGCGGTCGCCATTTTTTCACCTGGTGGGTTGATGATGCGTTTTGGTCCGTCCTGTGTTGGAGTCTACAGAGTAAACACAGGAAGGCTAACTTTACCTCCGCTGCTGGTCATCATGTTGCGCTTGCCTGGTGTAATTTCAGATAACGCCACACTGTGTCGCTGTTGGCTGTAAGCACATGAAAAAAGAAGAGCAGAGTGGGAGATCGCTGAACACAACTTCCAAAGGACCTACATTTGTGCCCTCAACATTTCTCGCCAGAAGACTTTGTCAACCAGCAAAACTGATGAAAGCGCTAATCGGTTATCGCTAACGAGCTAAAACCAAATACCTGCAGACAGTTTTGATCCACAAAGTTTCTATTTCCCGCTGCTGCTGCCTGCTAGTGAGCGAAAGATGCTGAGAGAAACATTGACAGGCAGCAGTGGAAGCTCCTTGAAATGCTAACGGAGCTAATGCTACTGCCGCCGGTCCAGACTGAAGACGGGCTGGACACAGAGCTGGAGGTACATTCTTCTTCTTTTGTGTTTTATTGGTGGATGGCAAACCAACTTGGATGCCAATGATAGAGGGACTGCATCAATACACACGTTAATGTGCACATATATAGGCTACACACACACACACACACACACACATATGTGTAGGCATGTATATATATACATACTTTTAAGTACAATTATACAACCTGGACATCCATGTGACAATATTTTATTAAAATTTATTTTTAAAAATCTACTGTATTGTTTTTACATCTAAAATAAATATTTCTCAAATATCTATTGTTACAGCTAATCGTGGATCCCTTTAAGTAAATTTAAAGCATTGCAGAAATACGTTTCTTATTTTAATGACTTCTGGTACCATTTAATATTGAGTGGAGAAAAAACATTTTTATAGTAAATGTAAACAGGAGTCAATAATTTGTGTGCTGTTGGTTTTTTCTAGCAAAAAGAAGTAAGAATGACACCAAGTGACTGGACCGGGACCGGGACCGGGACGTGTGAAGGCAGCAGGCAGTGAAGCAGAAAATAAATTAAGTGAATAAACTGTTTTTGCTAAATGTGCCTTTAAAAATAAAACCCAAAGGAACCGTTTGAGTCCGGGGTTCCGATGAGGCCCAGCCTCCCCGTCTGGCTGCGGATCCAGGTTCTGGACCGGGCCCGTTGACCCAGGTTCGGGGTTCGGGGCGGAGACTTCGCTCCTCTGGACCAATCACAGTTCACGGTTCGACTTTGTAAACAACTCTTCCACGCTGCTTTTTAAAACCCACTTTTTTCTGGTTGCGAACCTCGGAGGAACGCCGCGGTGCTGCGCTGAGCTGAACCCGAACCGAACCGCCAGAACCAGGTGAGAATGTTCCGAGTTCGGGTTTCTGTCGGTGCCGTTTGGCAGCTCGCGCCTGCAGCTGCGAGCGCGTGCTCAGGTGGCCGAGTAGCGGAGGCTGCGGGTGGAAATCAGCTGACATGTTCCCGGACCGAACCGGAGGGAGTTCGGGGACACCGTGTCCATGTTGGGAGTGATGACGCCACAGTCAGGCTGGAAACTTTCCGCTCCAGATCGACTTGGTTCTGTTTGGAAGAGGCTGACAGAACCGAACCGAACCGCTCATCTGAAACCCACCAAGACAGAAGCTTCAGCTAAGGCTGCTTTAGAGAACGGGCCAGAGGTTCTGACTTGTTGCACATGTAGGAGTTGCTCCAGTACCAACTCTGGTTCTGGTTCGGGTCCTGGCTGGCTGCTGACGGGTCAGAGTTCAGAGGAAATCACTGACAGATTGTTATTAATCTGCTTTTACTGCGTCAGAGCTCCGAACAGAACCTGAGCTCAAATGGCTCCATTTGGACCCGCAGCAGGTACATATTAGCGGGAGAAAAGGGTCCAATTATGGTTTAAAAGCTCCGGGTTTGTGTAGAAACTGCTGGAATAATCAGCAGTCACCTTGATGGTGACAGTTTGGCTCTTAAATTTCAGATTTGTCAGTAAAATGATGGACTTTAAATCTGCTTCACTGTTAACGCAGCAAGGCGCCGCTGCTGCCCCCAGCGGCGCTGCAGGGAACTGCAGCCTGGATGTTGCGCTGTGAGCTTCAGAAATAAATGTTCTCTGAACGGATGTGGCCTCAGCCTCGCTGTGGCGTATGTGTGTGTGTGTGTGTGTGTGTGTGTGTGTGTGTGTGTGTGTGTGTGTATGTGTGTGGGTGTGTGTGTGGGTGGGTGTGTGTGTGTGTGTGTGCTTTCTGCACGCCCACCCTGAAGGAGGCAGGGCTGAGGAAGAGGAGGAGCGCTGGCTTCCTCTAACAACGGCTGGGAGGCGGGGCGGTTTGGCAGAGGCTGCTGTGAGTTCAGGTGAAGTTTGAACACCTGCGCTGCGTTCATCTGGTTTCACTCTAAGCTGTGTGGAAATGTGATGCATTCATGTTGACCTGCTCTGGGTTCATCTTCATCCTCACTGCGGTTCTTCTTCCTCAGTCTGTCTGTCTGTCTGTCTGTCTGTCTGTCTGTCTGCGACCCAGTGAGGAATGGAGCTGATGTCGGTTAGAGGTCTTCCTCATCCAGTCACTCATACGCCTACTTAGTAACATCAACCTGTAAATTTCATCTGATGCATGCTGCAGCAGAACGACACCTAACGTACCAGTAATAGTTTGATTGATCAATTTGTTTTATCATCAGGTGGGAAACTAGAAGCTTTTTTACATAATCTTCTAAAAATGATGAAAAATACACAAGCTCTAGGAAACAAATTGCAATGTTTTTATCTTTCTTTTAAAACCTAAAAATGATAATAAAAAAATGACAACAAATTTAATGTAATAGATATTTATTACAGTTTGTGATGTTTTTTAACACGTTGCAACATTTACTGTATTTATTTAACTGGAATTGATTTCCCACCTGATCGGGCGGACTCAACCTTCAGGGGGCGCTGCACCAAGAACCGCTGAAGGAACCGACACAAAAACCTCTGAAGAAGAAACTGAGCAAAACTTCCTTCTTCACCAGATGGAAACAAGATGGAGGCGTCAGATTTTAGCGGTTGGAGGATTTCTCTTTAGTCTTTGGCTGAAGAAAAGGAGCCTTTTCTCCTGCTAGCGCTAGGCTAACACATTAGCTTTGGTTGTATTTACCCAGAATGCCCTGTGCTGTAGTTCACTTCCTGCTTTTGGTTAATTATGCATTCACACCTCCCCAAACAGACCCGGCATTCTAGGCAGACTTCCTGGAGTTGGGTGAAAGTGGACTGGCGGGAATAAACCCTGCAAAGTGGCAGAACTCTGAAGAACCGGTTTGGTCTGTAGCCGTTTACACATCAACACCAGGACAGAACAACACTAATGTGGTGCTGCAGTTTTTATCTCTTGCCTCCAAGGTAATAACATTTTGCCGGGACAAAATTGCAAAAGTGTGACTACTGGCTCCTGAATGAAACTTCATGTCTGTGCAAACAGAAAACATTTGTAAACGATGACATCAGTAGGATCAGGTCTGGTTTTTCACAGCGCAGCACAAAATGGCCGACCTCAATTCTGTATGAACCTGGTCACATTATATGAAGCAGTAAAACAAAATCTGCTCATTGTGCAACATTTCTGCTGTCAGCAAACAAGCAGAGGTTATAGGCGCCACATCATTTGTGCACCTCTGTGCAGGCCAAGTGTTTCTCTGCCCCCTGCTGGCCTGGCATGCGCACTACATCGTGTTCAGTACTGTTTGAGTTTTGGTTGCACTGTGATGTCAGTGTAGTTATTTTTTTATGGAAAGGTTTTTGTGTAAACATAAAGGTGATTTCATGCCTGCTCTGTTTTCTGTCTTCTTGCGATGGACAGGCGCCCTGTCCAGGCGGAGACCGCTGGCTCTGTCTGACCGACAGGAAGTGAAGTAGATGGCTGCTAGCTGCTTTAGCATTTAGCCTCTAACAGTGAACGATGCACCGTGCTGCTCTGTGGCGTCTGCATTATTCTGGGTTCTGCTTTATTTTTACTAAGAAAGGAGCTGACTTGAACTAGACCGCTTTGAGTTGCGTCATCATCTGAGCTGTGTGAAGGCTGCGGCCCGGCAGGCCGGATGTTGTCTTGAAGAACAGCTGAGCTGCAGATGGCAGGCCTGTGGTTGGCTGTGCTGCTCATGCACATCACTGCAGCTGGAAAACCGCTTCATCCGACTGATTCTTGTTGTTTTGCATTTCATGCAGCACACTTTCATTTCCTGCCAAATGTTTCTTGTGTTGGCGATCAGATGGAGAGTGCTGCTTGTTGGTGATGGGTTGCTGTTCATAATGATCTGCTCTGCTAGATAACCAGCTTACGTGAAGCTCATTGACGTCATCGCTTCCTGGAACAGCAGCTGAACAAAACAAGGCGCCTGCCTGACGCGGTTTTGGTGGTTTGATGACTTTAAACGTGAGGCGTGTCAAGCAGAGAGGAAGACGAGCTGCAGGTGGAGAAGAGGCGTCAGGAGGAAGGTTCCTCATCAGAGCCCAGAGAGGGTGAGCCTGCAGCAGCCGCCTGCAGCCGCCTGCAGCAGCCTGCAGCAGCAGCGTGGGCGTGACGCACCGCACTGGAGCAAAAAGATTTGGAGTTTGAGCTGAAACTTTCTGCAGTAATAACAATAACAGTAATCTTCATGTGGCAGATGCTGGACAGCAACTGCTTCTGTGATTAGGAAGCTGCAGCAGTTTAATAATCTCTAAGGTTGAAAGATTTTACATGAAAATCTTATTAAAAAACTAATTTCTACATCAATTTAAAACATTTTTTTAGATCAAAAATCTAAAAACTTTTCCAGTCATACTCCTTCTGCCAAACAGCAAACTTCTGTCAGGCCTTTATTGTCTGCAGATGTAGAAGTTTAATTTGGTTTGAGGTTAAAAACCGTCAGGATGAAAATGTTACAACAAAGTCGCAAAGCAACAACCAGCCTAACTTCAGATCTGAAAGATGCTGAGCAGCTGAGAAACATTTTCCATCTGGATGAAATGAAATCTAAATGTTTCCTCTCTGGGTTCAACTGGAGACTTTTGTGTTTTGTAATAATTACTGTAACTGTTGCAGCAGCCAGTTTGAATTTCAACCATATTATTTATGCCTGGACTCTGACTGTCATCGGAGACGACCTGGACGGTTGGACGTTGGATGGTTGGATGGTTATACAGTTGGACGGTTGGACAGTTGGATGGTTATACAGTTGGACGGTTGGACAGTTGGATGATTGGACGGTTGGACGTTGGCTGGTTATACAGTTGGACGGTTGGACGTTGGATGGTTATACAGTTAGACGGTTGGACGTTGGATGGTTATACAGTTGGACGGTTGGACAGTTGGATGATTGGACGGTTGGACGTTGGATGGTTATACAGTTGGACGGTTGGACAGTTGGATGGTTGGATAATTTTACAGTTGGACGGTTGGATGGTTGGATGGTTATACAGTTGGACGGTTGGACGATTAGACGGTTGGACGTTAGATGGTTATACAGTTGGACGGTTGGACAGTTGGATGATTGGACGGTTGGACGTTGGATGGTTATACAGTTGGACGGTTGGACGTTGGATGGTTATACAGTTGGACGGTTGGATGTTGGATGGTTATACAGTTGGACGGTTGGATGTTGGATGGTTATACAGTTGGACGGTTGGACGTTGGATGGTTATACAGTTGGACGGTTGGACAGTTGGATGATTGGACGGTTGGACGTTGGATGGTTATACAGTTGGACGGTTGGACAGTTGAATGATTGGACGGTTGGACGTTGGATGGTTATACAGTTGGACGGTTGGACAGTTGGATGGTTATACAGTTGGACGGTTGGACAGTTGGATGATTGGACGGTTGGACGTTGGATGGTTATACAGTTGGACGGTTGGACAGTTGAATGATTGGACGGTTGGACGTTGGATGGTTATACAGTTGGACGGTTGGACAGTTGAATGATTGGACGGTTGGACGTTGGATGGTTATACAGTTGGACGGTTGGACAGTTGAATGATTGGACGGTTGGACGTTGGATGGTTATACAGTTGGACGGTTGGACAGTTGGATGGTTATACAGTTGGATGGTTGGACAGTTGGATGGTTGGATGATTTTACAGTTGGACGGTTGGATGGTTGGACAGTTGGACGATTTTACAGTTGGACGGTTGGACAGTTGGACGGTTGGACCAAGTCCACCATATGGTTCCATTTGTCCGATGGATCGTGAAGGTCTGCTCGGCCTGGCGTTAGAACTGCTGCTCTGTGTGTTGGTTGTTCATGCTTAATAAAGGTTATTGTGATTGAACTGAAGTTATTGCAGAACAGCGCCTCCTGGTGGCAGCGTGTCGGAGCAGCTCTGCTGGTTCTTATTCATTTCCTGGTTGAATTGTTGCTGTTTGGATCTTTGTTCCTTCTGGCTCTGGATTTTTACTTTTCTTTCCTTTGGATAGATGTTATGATGCGTAACCATGGTGACAAGGTATTGATGTCTCTCTGACCATGTAAGGGATTTAAAAAGCAGCAGCTAAAGCGAAGGAGGCGGATCAGCAGAGCTGCTAGCAGCTGAAGAAGTCGTCATGTTACTGTGGAATATCGTTTCTGCTGGCTGGATGTTGAGCTGTTAGCATGTTAGCATAGGCCTGTCATACAGCAACAGTATTCAGTCAGAGGCCTCTTTAGATGAGTTGCATGACTGACTGCTACTGGAGCTCCTCCCTGATCTTATAAGTACTGTATTTTCCGCACTATAAGGCGCACCACATTATAAGGCGCATAGAATAGCCGCTACAGTAGAGGCTGGGGTTACGTTATGAATCCATTAGATCAGGGGTGTCAAACTCAAATACACAGTGGGCCAAAATTTTAAATTGAACAAAGCCGCGGGCCAAGGTTGAACATTTTATAAATAAATATTGAACAAGCAAGGCTTATATAACTTAAAAGTGCAGGCGTGCATAATTGAGTTGCTAATAATAATAATAAAACATATAAATGGCATATTAAATAAAATTTAAATAAAAATTGAAAGCTTCCTTTCTGAGGTAAATGTCAAAATTAGCTTCGTACTCAGGCTAATAAATTTGAAAATAAAATAACATAACAACTATGAATAAATCATTAAATAAACTATGAATAAACCATTCAGGCCTTGGAGTAACAAGAAAAGGTGCATAGAAAACTTATTTATTGCTCATTTTGCGACACACTGATCTACTCTGATGCAGCCAAGCCAGATACCTGGCATCTTTTCTTGGATGCCAGTTCATCAATGTCGGGGCTCAGAGTTTGAGCTGAGGAAACCTTCATTATCGAACAAAGGTGTTCATAAGATAAGATAAGATTTATTGTCATTGTCATCAAAGGTGTTCGTCAGTCAGACGTCTCCTGTGAGACGTTTTCGTCATCTTCACTGAGGAGAAAAGTTGCTCACATACATATGTAAACAGATATTCTGTCTCCCAGCTGTCCAGAAAAGTTCTATTTTCTGTCTTTCTTTTCGCCATGTTTTGGTAGGGTAACACAGTGACAGCTGTAGTTTGAGGTCGCAGTGAGGTTTGGGGGAGAGGCCCAGGGATGCGGGGTGCGCCGGGGCTTTCAACCCAAGGAGTGAGCAAGAAGGCGGATCACCACCTTCCTAATACATCCATGTCCGCTACCATAAGTGCTACTGACACAGAGGAGGAGGCGTGTCTGCCTCTGTCCTGATTGACGCACCAAAAAAACAGCAGAGCATTATGGGATTTGTAGTATAAGCGGTGAATGCGGCGTCACAGCGTACACTGTATAATACCGGCGGGCCGGCTCTAATATTAATTTGAAATTGCCTCGCTGGCCAAATATAATTACACTGCGGGCCAAATTTGGCCCGCAGGCCAGAGTTTGACACCTATGCATTAGATGGAGCTGCGCTAAAGGGAATGTCAACAAAATAGTCAGATAGGTCAGTCAAACTTTATTAATAGATTACAAACCAGCGTTCTGAAAACTCTGTTCATTCCCAAAATGAACAAACAGCTGTTTTATTATTTTCCCCGAGGTAAAGTCAGTGACGGGGTATTTTCGTGACACAGTTTATCTTTTAACAACAGCAAGGTATAACATATAGTGGAGGGGAACTTTTCCTCGATTCAATAAACACGTAAAAAACAGTCTGATACTGTTACGGTAAATCAAATCACAATATATATCCACTTCCGCACAATTGATTGGTTCATGTTAAATTCTCTGGCTGCTGCTCTGTTCCCATGTTCTACTGCGTGACTGATCGCCTTGAGCTTAAACTCTGTGTCGTAAGTGTGTCTCTTAATAGGAGCCATTTTGGGGTCTTTACACAAAACCCAGCATGCACCGCGCGCGCTTCTTCTTCTACGGGGAAAATGAAGTCGGCGGCTGCTTACCGTAGTTGCGAGACCTGCTGTGGCTCAATATTGGTCCATATATAAGGCGCAGTGGGTTATAAGGCGCACTGTCGGCTTTTGAGAAAATTGAAGGTTTTTAGGTGCAACTTATAGTGCGGAAAATACGGTAAGTGTAGGTGTGTGTGTTAGCATTAGTAAGGACCGTTTTCCAGTAAACCCTACGTTGTGAGGACCTTCTGCTCCTCCTGGTTTTAAACTGAATCAGGATTTTTCTGGTCATTTCTCTGAACTCCTTCAGAGGCCTGGAATAAAAGTGCAAACCAGCTGAAATTGAACATAATATCATCCCTTTAAGGGTGGAAAAATGTTGGTGTAATTGGAAGCACGGTGCTGTTCTTGAATATAAATCACAGAGAAAAAAACGTGGTTTCATAATGAATGTGTAAAGCAGCCAGTGTAGCGCAGCTTTGCTGCATATTTTTCACATTAGTGTACGATGCGCAGGGCGTTCATTTCTCTGGCCTGCGAGGCGTGACGCGCTCTTCTTGTTTAAAGTAATCAGGAGAGAGAGGAAGACGCTCCAGCTGTGATGAAGGTGTGTCTTGTTTTCTTCTGGTTTCATGGCTGCTGACTCTGCAGAGTGATGCTGAAACTTCCTGATCGTCTCAGCGGGGAACACTCTGTCTCTGCGGCCCGACCGCTTCCACCGTTTACTGCTTTAGCTGCTCGTCTCTACCTCCGCCACAGAGCCGGGGGTTTACACACACACACACACACACAAACACACACACACACACACACACACACACACCCACACACCCACACACACACACACACATTCTTCCAGTGTGTTTGTGTGTGAGAGAGAGACAAATGAGAACTGCTGCAGCAGTCAAGTGTTTGACTAAAAGAGTCTCATTTTTAAATAGTTAATAAATTCATTGTAAGTTATTATAACAGCTGCCAGTTATTTCTGAGTTAAACCAACATTTGTTACCATAAACATTTCTTTTAAATTTAGCTTTCCATCCGTAGAATAATGATATAAATCTATAAACGATGTTCACCTAAGAGAAGAAACAGCTGGCTTTCATTCAGGAGTCTCTTCATAGATGGTAGAAGCCTGACCTCTAGTGGTCATGAAGCAGCCATGCACCGACTCAATAACATTTCAGAGTCTGTGGACAGGATGTCGATCAATCAATCAATCAATCAATCAATCAATCAATCAATCAATCAATCAATCTTAGTGGAGCGCCTTTCATACAGAAACAAAAGTTCTTAACATCAGATCAAATTCCGGGAGACCAACAACCTAAAGGGAGGAAGCTGGAGCCCCCAGAGAGAAGAGGCTGGGATTCGAACCCAGAACCAGCTGAGTCACCGTGCAACCGAATAAATAAATACAAAAATAAAAAGTTTAAATGAAGTGAATACTGAAATCTAAATGTACTTTGCACATTTAAAACGGTAAACCATTTTAATAATGACAAGTCATTAAATATGATCAAAATCATATTTAAGGACAAACTCCCTCAAATTAGGAATAAATAATTAATAATCACTGAAAGCAAAAGTTTGTCAGCTCTTCAATAAGCAATAATTATTTTGTCAGTAAAAGCAAAAACATATCTTTAGTATTTATGGCTTTCATTTTATTAGAATAACTTAATCTTCAGCCTTCAAATCAATCTTCAATCAAAGATTAGCTGTTCCAGATAAGATCATCAGATAAAACAGATTAATTCAAACTGTTGTTCAAAGCTTTTAGTGGAAGTTAAAGCCTTGTTATTAATTATTGGTAATATTTTTCTTATTTATTAATGTTATTAGTAGGTTTGTGATTTCTGAAGAATAGTTTTTATTTATTTGAGTAAATACAAATATATTTACTATCAGCTATTAACAAGCAGAGTATGCTGCCCCCTGGCGGCGGCTCATGGCAGGTGGGCAGCGTGGCGGTGGGCAGTGTGGGTTTCAGGCAGTGGGGCCTCCTTGTGTCCTCTTGTTCTTCCTGGTCTCTATCATCTGCAAATGGGCTGCGAATCAACTGGAAATGTTGTTTTTGTTCTTCAAAGTCACCAAAGCGCCGTGCGAACTTGTGCGTATTTGGAAACACCGTTGTGCCGACTTGGTTCAGCATTACTTGGCGACAGGGAAAGTGGGGCAAGTTGCTCTGGTGCATTTGTGTCTCCCATAAAAGCAGCTTCATTTGAAAAGCCTTCACTGCGTCATGCATGTCAGTGATCATGCGATAAATTCCCTGGAGCTGGAGGCTTAAGGCGTTAAAATGAGCTGTTATGTCAGCCAGAAACGCCAACTCACATTTCCACTTTTCATCCCGCAAAACGGTAGAGTCTTTTCCTTTACTGTCCATGAACTGACAGATTTCGTTGCTGAGCCCAAAAACTCTGTTGAGAACGTTTCCCCGACTTGGCCAACGTACCTCTGTGTGATGAGGAATGTCGGCAAACTCTGAATCTATCTCCTGTAGAAAGGACTGAAATTGCCTGTGGTGTAAACCTTTACTTCGGACAAAGTTTACAGTTTGTGTTGCAGTGCTGATTACATGGTCCATCTTCAGGACTTTGCCACATGGTGCTTCCTGGTGTATAATGCAGCGACATACTGTTAACTCACCAGTACAGTTCTACATCTTTACTCACATTCTTCCCACTAGTCCACTTTTCTCACCGCACATAGCCGGTGCTCCATCAGTTGTAAGTCCAGTAAGTTTGTCCCAGGGCCGTTTCATGTCGGTTACTTTGACATACGTTTTCAAAAATGTCCTTTCCGGTCGTTGTCCCGTGCGTCGATTTAATGTCCAATATTTCCCCTGTAAGGCGCAAATCGGAGTCCAGTCCACGGATGAAGATGGCTAGCTGTGCAGTGTCAGTCATGTCAGTACTTTCATCCACAGCAAGAGAGTATGCAATAAAGTCTTTGCTTCTTTCACTCAACTGTGTTCTTAAATCAGTGGCCATCTCACAAACTGTATTTCTACTCAGGCTTACATTTACCAGCATCTGCTTTTTGTCTGGACGTACGTCGTCGCACACCTTGATCAAGCAGCTCTTCAGAAATTCTCCGTCGGTGAAAAGCCGGGCCTCTCTGGCGATGTCACATGGTTTGCTGAAATGTCAGATTCTTCTTTAACTCTCCTACTTTTCGTATCTTCTGCTCTGCATTCAGGTCTTTCAGGTTATCCTGATGTTTTGTCTCAGGGTGCCGTCTTGGATTAAATTCTGTAAATACAGCCACATTAGCGCCACCAATGAGACAAACGGGTTTACCGGCCATGTCAGTAAACATGTACTCAGCCTCCCGTCGGTTCTGAAAGGTTTTGTTTTCAGAATCAACTTTTCTCTTCGGCATCATGAGGGACTAACTTCAATAACTTGCAGCAACAGACGCTAGACTTTATCAGCAAGGCAGCTGAAGCGCTGCATTATGGGATCCGTAGTTTATTGTGATACCAGCGTTTCATATTGCCGGGCCATTAGTAACAATAATATAAAATGATCTCGCGGGCCTTGAGTTTGACACGTGCTTTAGATTAAGGTGTTCAAAGGGTGGCCTGGGGGCCATTTGTGGCCCTTGGCAAAAAATGAATAATTATCTGAAGCTAGTGACGCTACGCCTCCTCTTGTCCAGCACACATCACTAACAAATGCGTCACCTTTAACCTTTGGTTCTTTTTCTTCATCCATTTTCTTTTTCTTTCATTTTCTGAAAACTCGTTTCATCTGAAACCTGAATCTGAAGTTAGTTACAGAATCTCAGCGGCCTGAAGACGACTTTCTGTGTTTTCATGGTTCTGAGGTTTTAATTAGTCAGAAAATAATCACAATTTATTCTGCTTTTCATTTCAAGTTGAAGAAAATCCAACAAAAAGAGGAAAATAACTGGTCAAATTCTGCCTAGTGACCGCAGAGCAACATCTCTGATTGGCCGATTACTTTCCTAAAAATAAAGGACCACAAAGCTTCGATTCCACAGTTATAGATTAGCAATCTACTGATTGCTGTAATAGTGTAAAATGTAACATGTAGGGCCAGGACTTTGTGGAAACTTTTTAAATGTAATTAATCACTTCATCTTTTTCTTTTTTACACACAAAAGCTCTGAGAACTTTTGTATTTGTTTCTGGCTGTTAAACTGGACAAGCAACATCCACTTACTGTCCTTTTATTAATCTGTCTGGTTGCTTTTTTATTGCTATGTTGGCTGTTTAATGATGACCTTTAACCTTTAACCATCTTATTAATGGGAGCCAAAGCTCCTCTTTTATTTTCATTCTCATTTCTTCAACAATAAACGCAGGATTGAAGCCACAAGTGTTTTCTTCCTGTAATTTTCCATGTCTGCTTGAGCAAGCAGGGCTGTGTGTGTGTGTGTGTGGGGGTGTGTGTGTGTGCTTTTACGACACACACCCAGCCTTGTTTCAGTTTCCTGCTTGTTGCTCAGTTCCTTCTCGAAGATTTCCTGACATGAATCCGTGTTGCAACTCATGCTGGTTGAGGAAGAATGCTGTGCCCTCCTCTTCCTCTTCTTCTTCCTCTCCTGGACCGGACCGGACCACAGTTCCCTGTCTCAAGGTCCAGATGAGTGTGTGCTCCGGCGCGGCGTGGTGGTGGGGCCCCTTAACTGGTCCGGCTGCTCCAGACTCCCTCGCTGCCCCGGCCCACATTCCTTAGTGAAGCTTTATAGTTCTGACATGTTGGAGGTTCGGCTCGGAGCGGAGCGAAGCGGTTCTTTAACTCCTTAACAATAATCGTTTTCAGAAAGCTTGATTCTAACTTTTCTGGAACTAAACAACGTATGAATGATTAATAAGCACAGACGGACCAGGAGCTGCAGCTTCCTGTCGGCGCCGAGCTGACGGACGGTTTCACCGTCTGGGATGAATCTGGATGTTTGTTCGTCTCTGGTTGAGCAGAAATCAGACTGATCAAAACCCAGGTAGAAAACTCACCTGGCCACAAAAAGGAGCAATTTCAAATTATGTGAAATGTTACTCATTTTGTAATAAAGATTGTGCATTTATTATCTATTCATCTGGATGTAACGTCCAATTACTCAAATCTATTTCCAAAAGCTTTCCATCACTGCGCCGCAGTCACCTTTTACCTGTTGTTTCCATGGCTACATGACCTTGTTTGCTGACTTCCTGCTCTCTCAGTAATCCTCCAGGTGGATGGTCGGGATCATTGCAGCTCCCGCTCAGCTTGCTGAATTCCTGCTTTTTCCCGTTAAATGGCCTTCAGGAAACGGCCAATCATGACGCAATCATGAAGTTTTATCTGAAGTTATGAAAGTTCACATCTCTCCAGAGCCAGACTAATTGCTCTCTGCAGTCCCTGATCCCAGTAGGTGATGTTTGTTCTGGCCATTTATCCACCACAATCAGTCCAGGTCACTTTTGCAACCTTCATGGGAAAGTGGCTGAAAATCCCACAGCGAGCAGTTTGGTGTCAGAATGCGTGCAGTTCTGGCACTTTAGTGCTCAGAGGACTGTAAACGCGCCTCTTTGCATGAGTACACATGTTTTCCTGCTTTTCATGCATTAAACCCACTTGCTGGGAGTTGGTGAGGGGAAAAATCCTGATCTGCAACAACAAAGGGGGCTTGTAGCTGGAGGGACCCCTCTGGTCAATGAGATGCAGACCTTTAAATTCCTGCAAATACAAGTTCCCTAATGACCCGCTGCTGAAGGTTTCCTCTCATTTTGCTCTTCGGGTCTTTTCAGAGATTCAAAGAATTTAGCTTGATAGATTCTAGATGTGTTTTAAACAGATGGACGAACTTTTAGAGCAGACGGGATCGTTCTGCTGTAGTACCTGCAGTTGGCCTTTAGGTGGAGCTGCTGCATTCATTTTACAGCCGTCTCTTCTGAAGCCGCTGCAAGGAAACGAACTTTATGACCGAATCCACTCATGACCAGAACCCCGATTATTCATAACTTTATAACCAAAACAATTTTATACATAAAATACATTTGAAAATGAAGTTGAATAAAGTCTGGGAGTCTAAGTTCTGAATGAACCAGAACCACTGAAAACAGACTGGATCCAGTGATCATTTAAACAACGCTTCACTTTTAAACTGTTCCGTTTTATGTGCTCAGATAAAATAGTTGAATAAAGTTCATATAGGTTATCACAGGTCAACATAGAAATAATTGCTATAGATACACGATGTATCAGTATCAACTTCAATATCGGCACTAAAACTACATTCTGGGTTCATTCTCCAGAGTCCAGCAAAAATAAAAACATTAAAATTGGTGGAGATGAGGCTGTTAGATGTTGAGTAATTAGAATGACTAGATCGTCTGTAGAATCTACACATGGCAGTTCTACGCTCAAACGCTTCTGTTTTATTTCTTTTCTTTCAGCTGAATGAATTCATGATTGAGAAATGAAATGGTTATTTGTTTTATTGTTCATGTTGGTGGGATTTGTAATTATGAAGTTTTTATTAAAGTTTAAAGATGAAATTCAGGATTTCCCAGAGGAAACTCTCTAAAGGTCCATCAGGTTTTAGAGAATAAAAATGGTTCAAAGTTAACTGGAAAATTAACAATATAACCAGATAAATATGTGATTGGAAGACATTATTGGCTTTACTATAGAGTCTTAAGAAGACAAACAAAATATAATGAAAAAAATATATTTTTTGCAGTTAAATCTTAATGAAGTAAACAGTCAGTAGATGTTAAAACAAGCTTTGTAATGCTGATCACATTTAAAAGGAAAATAAATACATAAGAAATTATGTATTTTCCAGAAATGGTCAATGATGATCATTTCTGTGCATAACTAAATTTTCTTAAGCATTATTATCTAATAACTACTAGGGAACAAAATTACAGTATTTATTGTATGAAGTTTTCTTGTATTTTCCTAAATCTCCCTTTTATCTGCTGGCTGCTATCGGTTCTTATTTATCTTAGTGAATCAGGATTTACACGGACGACTGATTGGTCCAAAGGTCCTGGCTGTGATTGGCTGCTGCTGTGGCTCTTTCAGGTGAACCGGAAGAAGCGTGTGGGACGTAAACGCGCCGCAGGTTTGGGAGCTGATGCAGAGCTGCTGTTCAGGCTGAGAAGCTTTTCAAGGTTCGCTTTAATCAGCGATCTGGGAGCGACGCCATCTTGCTCCGGCACGCATGGTGGATCAGAGCGGAAACCTTCACAATAAGAGCCTTTACGCTGTAAAAAATGCTCTGAACTTTAACATATTTGGGCTGAAACACACAAATGAATTGTTGAGAGAGTAAAAATGTTATTACACACATTACATAATTGCAGTATTAAAGCTGTAAACATTTATTAAGTTAGATTAATGAATTTGATTGCTACAGTCTTAAAGTTTAACTGCTGGAGCTTCATTATGTGTATCTGAGCTAAATTGGATGAATCAGTTTGAGTGTAAATTAATTTATAAAGTAAAATCCTCCATGGGCTGCCACCTTATCGTGGTGGAGGGGTTTGAGTGTCCCAATGATCCTAGGAGCTATGCTGTCTGGGGCTTCATGCCCCTGGTAGGGTCACCCAAGGCAGACAGGTCCTAGGTGAGGGACCAGACAAAGAGCAGCCCAAAGACCCCAATGATGAAGGAAAACTTTGGACTTGGTGTTCCCTCGCCCGGACGCGGGTCACCGGGGCCCCACTCTGGAGCCAGGCCTGGAGGGGGGGCACGATGGCGAGCGTCTGGTGGCCGGGCTTTTACCCATGGAGCCCGGCCGGGCTCAGCCCGAAGAGGAAACATGGGCCCCCCCTCCCATGGGCCCACCACCCGTGGGAGGGGCCAAAGGGGTCGGGTGCAGTGTGGGATGGGTGGCAGCAGAGGGAGGGGACCCTGGCGGTCCGATCCTCGGTTGCAGAAACTGGCTCTTGGGACGTGGAATGTCACCTCTCTGGTGGGGAAGGAGCCGGAGCTAGTGCGTGAGGTCGAGAGGTTCCGGCTAGAAATAGTCGGTCTCACCTCGACGCACGGCTCTGGTTCTGGAACCAGTCTCCTTGAGAGGGGCTGGACATACTTCCACTCTGGAGTTGCCCAAGGTGAGAGGCGTCGGGCAGGAGTGGGCATACTTGTTGCTCCCCATCTCGGCGCCTGTACGTTGGGGTTTACCCCGGTGAACGAGAGGGTAGCATCCCTCCGCCTACGGGTGGGGGGACGGGTTCTGACTGTCGTTTGTGCTTACGGGCCGAACGACAGTTCAGATTACCCACCCTTTTTGGAGTCCTTAGAGGGGGTACTGGAGAGTGCTCCTCCTGGGGACTCCCTTGTTCTGCTGGGGGACTTCAACGCTCACGTGGGCAATGACAGTGAGACCTGGAGGGGCGTGGTTGGGAGGAACGGCCCGCCCGACCTGAACTCGAGCGGTGTTCTGTTGCTGGACTTCTGTGCTCGCCATGGATTGTCCATAACGAACACCATGTTCAAGCATAAGGGTGTCCATATGTGCACTTGGCACCAGGACACCCTAGGCCGCAGTTCGATGATCGACTTTGTCATCGTTTCATCGGATCTGCGGCCGTATGTCTTGGACACTCGGGTGAAGAGAGGTGCGGAGCTGTCCACTGACCACTACCTGGTGGTGAGTTGGCTCCGGTGGTGGGGGCGAAAGCCGGTCAGACCTGGCAGGCCCAAACGTGTTGTGAGGGTCTGCTGGGAACGTCTGGCGGAATCCCCTGTGAGACGGAGCTTTAACTCCCATCTCCGGCAAAACTTCGAACACGTCCCGGGGGAGGTGGGGGACATGGAGTCTGAGTGGACCGTGTTCCGTGCCTCCATTGTCGAGGCGGCCGATCGGAGCTGTGGCCGCAAGGTTGTCGGTGCCTGTCGCGGCGGCAACCCTCGAACCCGCTGGTGGACACCTTCGGTGAGGGATGCCGTCAGGCTGAAGAAGGAGTCCTATCGGGCCTTTTTGGCCTGTGGGACTCCGGAAGCAGCTGATGGGTACCGGCGGGCGAAGCGGCATGCGGCTCGGGCGGTTGCTGAGGCAAAAACCCGGGCGTGGGAGGAGTTTGGAGAGGCCATGGAGAAAGACTTCCGTACGGCTTCGAGGCGATTCTGGTCCACCATCCGGCGTCTCAGGGGGGGGAAGCGGTGCAGCACCAACACTGTTTATAGTGGGGATGGTGTGCTGCTGACCTCTACTCGGGACGTTGTGGGCCGGTGGGCAGAGTACTTCGAAGACCTCCTCAATCCCACCAACATGCCTTCCACTGAGGAAGCGGAGCCTGGGGACTCTGGGTTAGGCTCTCCAATCTCTGGGGACGAGGTCGCCGAGGTGGTTAAAAAGCTCCTCGGTGGCAGGGCCCCGGGGGTGGATGAGATCCGCCCGGAGTTTCTTAAGGCTCTGGATGTTGTAGGGTTGTGTTGGTTGACGCGACTCTGCAATGTCGCATGGACATCGGGGGCAGTTCCCCTGGATTGGCAGACTGGGGTGGTGGTCCCCCTGTTCAAAAAGGGGGACCGGAGGGTGTGCTCCAATTATAGAGGGGTCACACTCTTAAGCCTCCCTGGCAAGGTCTATTCAGGGGTCCTGGAGAGGAGGGTCCGTCGGATAGTCGAACCTCGGATTCAGGAAGAGCAGTGTGGTTTTCGTCCTGGTCGTGGAACGCTGGACCAGCTCTACACCCTCGGCAGGGTCCTGGAGGGTGCATGGGAGTTCGCCCAACCAGTCTACATGTGTTTTGTGGACCTGGAGAAGGCGTTCGACCGTGTCCCTCGGGGAGCCCTGTGGGGGGTTCTCCGGGAGTATGGGGTACCGGGCCCTTTGATACGGGCTGTCAGGTCCCTGTATGACCGGTGTCAGAGTCTGGTCCGCATTGCCGGCAGTAAGTCGGGCTCGTTTCCGGTGAGAGTTGGACTCCGCCAGGGCTGCCCTTTGTCACCGATTCTGTTCATCACTTTCATGGACAGAATTTCTAGGCGCAGCCAAGGTGTTGAGGGGATCCGATTTGGTGGCCTTAGGATCTCATCTCTGCTTTTTGCAGACGATGTGGTCCTTTTGGCTTCATCAGATCGTGATCTGCAGCTCTCGCTGGAGCGGTTCGCAGCCGAGTGTGACGCGGCCGGGATGAGGATCAGTGCCTCCAAATCCGAGGCCATGGTCTTGAGCCGGAAAAGGGTAGAGTGCCTTCTCCGGGTCAGGGGGGGTGTCCTGCCCCAAGTGGAGGAGTTTAAGTATCTCGGGATCTTGTTCACGAATGGGGGAAGAAGGGAGCGGGAGATTGACAGGCGGATTGGCGCAGCGTCTGCTGTCAAGCGGGCGCTGTACCGGTCCGTCGTGGTGAAGAGAGAGCTGAGCCAAAAAGCGAAGCTCTCGATTTACCGGTCGATCTACGTTCCCACCCTCATCTATGGTCATGAGCTTTGGGTCATGACCGAAAGAACGAGATCGCGGATACAAGCGGCCGAAATGGGTTTTCTCCGTAGGGTGGCTGGGCTCTCCCTTAGAGATAGGGTGAGAAGCTCAGTCATCCGGGAGGGACTCAGAGTAGAGCCGCTGCTCCTTCACATCGAGAGGAGCCAGTTGAGGTGGCTCGGGCATCTGGTCAGGATGCCTCCTAGACGCCTCCCTGGTGAGGTGTTCCGGGCACGTCCCACCGGGAGGAGGCCCCGGGGAAGACCCAGGACACGCTGGAGGGACTATGTCTCTCGGCTGGCCTGGGAACGCCTCGGGATTCCCCCGGAGGAGCTAGAAGAAGTGGCTGGGGAGAGGGAAGTCTGGGCCTCCCTTCTGAAGCTGCTACCCCCGCGACCCGACCTCGGATAAGCGGAAGAAGATGGATGGATGGATGGATGGATGGATGGATGGATGAAGTAAAATTACGAAGGCAGGAACTTCTTAAAGAGACAGAGGCCAATTTCAAAGCGTCAGATTCAGTTAGATGCAGTCAAATTTAAAACATGCAGCATTTTTCTAACAGCTGTAAGATCAGTACATGATTGTGCTGTAAAATGGAACTGTGTGCATATTATCATCCTTTAATATGTCAGATCATTTGACAGAAAAAAATATATTTTTAAATGATTTTTAAAAAATCTGTTTTGTGTTTTTAGCAATGCTGCTCATAACTTGGCCAATTATAGCTCCAGATTTCCTTCAGCATCTAAATAAAAACAACCTTGTCATCTAGAAATCATTGCATCAGTTTTTAAATTTAATCATGTGCTGAAGTCTGACTTTAACACGTTGTTATGGTTACATGTTTCTGGCATAGTTAAATACCCAGACAGGAAGATTTCTGGTTTCATGTTTAGAGCATTAATATTCAGTCTTTCAACAGCAATACGGCTGCATGTTTAATATTTAATCTGAGGAAGGAGATGTTCATGTTGGTGAATCTGAAGCTCAGAGTTTCTCATTCTGACGGTTTTATAATCCAGAACTCTTTCAGAACTTCAGGCCAGAAAGTCAACAGGGATAGAACAATAAAATAATAATAATAATATTTATTCATTCAATTAAATACTAAAATTCATTAAATCAAAAAGTCTGGTCAGGATTTATCTGGAATTAAGCTTTACAAAACTTTAAATAGATTTAATGCTAAAGAAAATATTCTGATTAAACCAGTTTTCAATAACATATTTATTCATTCTGCAGAGGTTTGTTCATTAATACAGATGTACATATTGTAGTTTCCTTTATAAAACTAAAACATTATGAAACTCTTTATGTTGAACATCCGTCCCTGACTGGACGCCTCTGCGCTCATCAACCCATAAAACTAATCCTTCTTATGTTTCTATGTTTAGACGCATTAAATCACATTTTTCTTTATACATATTCTGGGTTGTTTAGAAATCTACCAAGTGGCGAAACATGAATCGATTTAATTCTACAGGAAGTTAATTTTCTGGTTCTCTGCAGTGAACTTTGTCTTTCTCCACATCCGGAAACATAATTCTGTTAAACAGAGAAACTTGCACTGCGCCAGTTTGGTGTCATTGTGTCTGTTCTGGGTTGTGATGGATCCCACTGCAGGCTGTTGGAGGCCTGCAGGTGTGTAACCATCTGAGGCGTAACCGTCGAACCAGAGCCCCCCCCCCCCCCCCCACACCGCAAGCTTTAGCAAGCAGAAGAAGAGAGGCATCAGATCTGATCAGTGCGTGAATACGAAGTGGAACATCAGGCTGCTTTGTATTTTAACAGAACGTCACGTTTAGCTCCGGCTAACCCACATTAGCCTCATTTCAGGTTTCTTCAGGTTGGACCGAGTTCTGACTCGGTCTAACCTGACAGCTAGCATGGACGTCACAATAGCTGTGACGTCCACTAGCATGCAGAGAGAGGCAGCAAAGCAGACGCTGTGGATCAGCTAGCAGCAGGATGGAAAAGCCCCCTACTGCAGCGCAGGCAGCGGCGCAGGCAGAGGCGCAGGCAGCGGCGCAGGCAGAGGCGCAGGCAGCGGCGCAGGCAGCGGCGCAGGCAGCGGCGCAGGCAGCGGCGCAGGCGCAGGCAGCGGCGCAGGCAGCGGCGCAGGCAGAGGCGCAGGCAGCGGCGCAGGCGCAGGCAGAGGCGCAGGCAGCGGCGCAGGCACAGGCAGAGACGCAGGCAGAGGCGCAGGCAGCGGCGCAGGCAGAGGCGCAGGCAGCGGCGCAGGCAGCTGCGCAGGCAGAGGCGCAGGCAGAGGCGCAGGCAGCGGCGCAGGCAGCGGCGCAGGCAGCGGCGCAGGCAGAGACGCAGGCAGCGGCGCAGGCAGCGGCGCAGGCAGCGGCGCAGCGCATCCTGTTCTGGGTATTCATTTTCAGAGGATTTCCAGGAATGGGAGACTATTGGTGGTTCTAAGTGGTTTTTCTATTTCCTGTTTAGATTTTTTTTCTAGCTACAGAGAAACCTGCTAACTTCAGCCTCAGGTTTCAGACGGCTGCTAACCTCTGCAGCCGGACCGGTCAGAACCGAGCAGAACCTCTGGCCTGCAGCTGCAGATCCAGTGATCTTTTGACTCTGGGATGCAACCGCCGCACATTGCAGGAAGTGTCACATGGGTCATCTAAGGTCATGTGAGGTCATCTGTCTGCATGTCATTTCTCTCAGGCTGAGTTTCTGTTTTTCATCACATCGTCGTGAAATTCAGACTCATGGATCCAAATATTGATCAGGTTCTGGAAACGTTTCCATCTGGAGAGAAACTCTGCTTCCATCAGCCTGATGCCTCGTTTACCCAGACTTCTCCACACCTGATATCCACATTCATTCCTCTAAACCAGTGGTCTCCAACCTTTTATTACCGCGGACCGGTCAAGACTTGGCAGTTTTGCTGCAGCCGGGGGTTTGGGGGGGAAATGCTTCTGCATGTTGGTGTTCCCACTAAAGCCTTTTTGTTTTATTGCCCCGATTTTCCCTTTACGACAGTCTTCCAGCGTCCTGCAGCGTGTGCTGTGTAACGTGGTGATGTGTTGAATATGTCCGATCTACAATCGTTCATATTCAACTTTGTCTCGGCCCGATTATCCAGCCTGTGGGGTTTTTACTGACTGGGAGCGAAACGCAGCCTGTTGAATGTGACAGATAGCCAATCAGAAAGCGCGGTGACGTAAGAACGGAGGGGATCCCAGACAGTTGTCATGGCAACTGAGACATCAGAGGTGATATGTGGAAATGTTTATTACTATATGTAAATGTCATTTTTATATATGTTTATTATATGTGGTTATGATTATTCAGTTAAAATGTTAACTATGATAAAACATAACTCACCTCCAAATCATAGAGCAGCAAATAGAGCAGCTGCTCCGCCATCTTTTATCAAACATCTTTTCTTTTTGTTTTTTATCGCTTAAAATGAGCCACAAACTATCACTGCTGCTTCTACATCGTCATCCTGTTTGATTATTCTAAATTCATGTTTGGTCTGTTGGGGGTTTTACTGGATTTTCTTCTGGAATCGGTTCTGTGGTGTGTTGCTGCTGGACTCACGAACCGACCGAACCTGTTGGACTTTTATCGGCTCTGTGGTCACAGAGGTCTGGAAAATCGGCCCACAATCCTTAAATGGTGTGAACCAGACCTAAAACTCACAAACTCCTCTCGTCTCGTCTCTCCACTGCCCTAACGCTCTCTGACTCTGGTCGCTATGGTAACGTTTAATATCCCTTCAAAATAAGATACAGATGCGCCACAAAAACAAACATTTTACTTTGGTGAAAACTTTAACTCAGGATAACGACTAATGGAGCCCTGAGCTTGTTTCTCTGCAACCAGACGGTCCATCTGGGAGAGACGAGAGACGATGAGACCGGAAGTGTTGCTGATGCTCAGGGTTCTTGGTCTCTAGTGGAGAAGCAGCTTGAAGCTTCATTGCCTCATTAACATCCGGTCACCATATCATGCAGAGCTTGGACTGTGGGAATCACCTGCCGGGATAAATCCATCCTCCTGTCTCTTCTCTGGGCCTTTTCCCTTCGCAAAGAAACTTTCCAAACAATCTGATCCGTTTCTGACTCATTTTGCTGCTTGTGGCTCCATGTTGGCGGCAAGACGGAACCGAGAGAATCCGGTTAAAGGACTTTCAAAATAAAAGATCCTCCACACTCAAATAATTCATAAAACGGAAATATTTAATTGTTTCTTGCGCGGCCCGGTACCAATTGGTCCACGGACCGGTACCGGTCCACGGCCCGGGGGTTGGGGACTACTGCTCTAGGGGACAGTGTAGACAGGTGGAGGACAGGCATAGGGATTACTTCAGAAGAGACAGGAAGTGTGTTGCAATACATCAGAAATCCCTGCAGAACAGGAAATGATGTGGAAACTGCTTCCTGTGTTTTAAGTTGGACACGTCTCTGTCCATGGGACGGCTGCAGAGCAACACGCTGCAGAGCTGCTAAAGCTGCAGCGCTGCAGGACCTGGGTCCGACCTGTGTGAGCTGTATTCTCTATATTTGCTGTTTTAAAACTATAATTTGACTCTTTGGGTGTGTGACCTATCAGGACAATCAGCTTCATTTTATTTGGGGGTGTCAGTGTGGACAGTGACTGTCCCCCAGAGAGGGGAAATTATGCTAACTCTGGGAATGTGAAGCCAAAACGAGGGGCTTCACATTCCCAGAACTTATTTACCTTCTGCTTCCTGTTTTAATGCTACAGTTAGTTGTGGGAGAAAACTGGTGTGTGTGTGTGTGTATGTGTGTGTGTGTGGGTGTGTGTGTGTCAGTGTGAGGGGCCCGGCGGGGTCTTCAGAGACAATTCGGGTTCTCCGGCCATCTGGCCGGTAGAGGCGCCGGTCCGCAGTTACCGCGTGACGGTCTGCGCGCAGCGGCCGACGGCGTCTGACTTCAAGGTCACGACCCCGGACTCGTTTCCTAGCAGGCTGCCGCCGTGACAGCAGGGGGCCGTTTATCTGATACCCCGGGTAAGTGCTGCCGGGTCCGGCCGAGCTTTGATGCTCTGGTTTCTGTTATAACCCCAGTGTCAGTCCATCTGGACTGGCCACACACCCACATTAGCACCATGGCAACTGGGACAGGGCGACCACACACACACACACACACCCCCACACACACACACACACACGCAGTGTTCCTTCTCCTCTCGTCTCCACCAGGTGTTCCTGTCTGATCCTCTGATGTTTAAAGGTAACGCCCCAGGAGGCCCCAGTTTAGCCCCAGTTTGGCCCCAGGAGGCCCCAGTTTGGCCCCAGGAGGCCCCAGTTTAGCCCCAGTTTGGTCCCAGGAGGCCCCAGTTTGGCCCCAGGAGGCCCCAGTTTGGCCCCAGTTTGGTCCCAGGAGGCCCCAGTTTGGTCCCAGGAGGCCCCAGTTTGGCCCCAATTTGGTCCCAGGAGGCCCCAGTTTGGCCCCAGTTTAGCCCCAGTTTGGTCCCAGGAGGCCCCAGTTTGGTCCCAGTTTGGTCCCAGGAGGCCCCAGTTTGGCCCCAATTTGGTCCCAGGAGGCCCCAGTTTGGCCCCAGTTTGGTCCCAGGAGGCCCCAGTTTGGCCCCAATTTGGTCCCAGGAGGCCCCAGTTTGGCCCCAATTTGGTCCCAGGAGGCCCCAGTTTGGTCCCAGTTTGGTCCCAGGAGGCCCCAGTTTGGCCCCAATTTGGTCCCAGGAGGCCCCAGTTTGGCCCCAGTTTAGCCCCAGTTTGGTCCCAGGAGGCCCCAGTTTGGTCCCAGGAGGCCCCAGTTTGGCCCCAGTTTAGCCCCAGTTTGGTCCCAGTTTGGCCCCAGTTTGGTCCCAGGAGGCCCCAGTTTGGCCCCAGTTTAGCCCCAGTTTGGTCCCAGGAGGCCCCAGTTTGGTCCCAGTTTGGTCCCAGGAGGCCCCAGTTTGGCCCCAATTTGGTCCCAGGAGGCCCCAGTTTGGTCCCAGTTTGGTCCCAGGAGGCCCCAGTTTGGCCCCAGTTTAGCCCCAGTTTGGTCCCAGGAGGCCCCAGTTTGGTCCCAGTTTGGTCCCAGGAGGCCCCAGTTTGGCCCCAGTTTGGTCCCAGGAGGCCCCAGTTTGGCCCCAGTTTGGCCCCAGTTTAGCCCCAGTTTGGTCCCAGGAGGCCCCAGTTTGGTCCCAGTTTGGTCCCAGGAGGCCCCAGTTTGGCCCCAGTTTAGCCCCAGTTTGGTCCCAGGAGGCCCCAGTTTGGCCCCAGTTTGGTCCCAGGAGGCCCCAGTTTGGCCCCAGTTTAGCCCCAGTTTGGTCCCAGGAGGCCCCAGTTTGGTCCCAGGAGGCCCCAGTTTGGCCCCAGTTTAGCCCCAGTTTGGTCCCAGGAGGCCCCAGTTTGGCCCCAGTTTGGCCCCAGTTTAGCCCCAGTTTGGTCCCAGGAGGCCCCAGTTTGGTCCCAGTTTGGTCCCAGGAGGCCCCAGTTTGGCCCCAGTTTAGCCCCAGTTTGGTCCCAGGAGGCCCCAGTTTGGCCCCAGTTTGGTCCCAGGAGGCCCCAGTTTGGCCCCAGTTTAGCCCCAGTTTGGTCCCAGGAGGCCCCAGTTTGGTCCCAGGAGGCCCCAGTTTGGCCCCAGTTTAGCCCCAGTTTGGTCCCAGGAGGCCCCAGTTTGGCCCCAGTTTAGCCCCAGGTTGGCCCTGAGCGTTGGAACCTCGAGTCCACTGACTGTCAGCTCTGAGTTTAACCCGTTAATAGAAAAGCGGTTCTGTTCACTCGGAGAGACCGGGTCAGGGTGTTCAGATTAAACAGCGCCTCCACAGGTCACAGCGTGTAACTGCAACTATATACAGAATATGAATTTTTATTATTTAAAGATGAAAAGAGAATCAAAGAAATTTGTCTTTAATTGGTTTTTGATTAGAAAAGAAAATGTTTTATTTTTCTGTAATATTTTATATGCATTAAAATGAACAGAAATGTAAACAGGTTATTGTGTAAATATTGTAAAGAAGCAAACAGTTTTCAGACTGCGATGGTCTTATGCATCGTTACGTTTTAGCTAAATGTTCAACTTTCCTTTGACCTGAAACACAGAGTGCAGGGGAAACAGCGCCACCTATATGTTGGTCCCTGCTGTTAGTGATTAAAATGATTATTTTTTAAAGTGTGAGAAAAGGCCAGTGATTTAACTTTATTTTAAATATCAAAAGAAGAAAATCGAACAAAGACAACCAGAGTAAAATTTAAGCTTTGTCTTCTTCCTATTCCTTTATGAACCGGAACTGGAAGTTTTTTGTTTTAATGTTTAATTATTATGATGTATATATTCTTTTGTTTTCTTATTTTTCTCTGACATTTTACTTGTTTAAACTAAATAAAGATTTAATTTCAAATATAAAAGTTTTGTGTAAAATGGCCACAAAATAAAAAGCGGCTCATTTTAAAATTTTACTAAATTGCAATACAGTACACTCTGTTTTATTCTTGTTAGTTCTGTGATTGTATTTTCCTTTCTTTAATGTGATATATCACACCATAGGTTTTCTACTTCAAAATTAAATAAAGTTTGTTTTTTTAAAAGAAGAAAATTGACTAAATTAAATGACGTTTTTTCAACTCTGGCTTCCAACGAGATCAGCAGATGCTGATGGAAGTTGATTAATTCTTGATGTTTCATTTCTGTTTATCAGAACTGCTGCATAAATAAAGCTCAGATTGATTTGCTATCGTTCTTTCATGTTTTGGTTATTTTCTAAATCTTGAACCAGAAATGACAAAACAAAACCAATTTTCATTTTAAAATACAAAATTTAAAATTGCTCTCCCTTAGAGATAGGGTGAGACGCTCAGTCATCCGGGAGGGACTCAGAGTAGAGCCGCTGCTCCTTCACATCGAGAGGAGCCAGTTGAGGTGGCTCGGGCATCTGGTCAGGATGCCTCCTGGACGCCTCCCTGGTGAGGTGTTCCGGGCACGTCCCACCGGGAGGAGGCCCCGGGGAAGACCCAGGACACGCTGGAGGGACTATGTCTCTCGGCTGGCCTGGGAACGCCTCGGGATTCCCCCGGAGGAGCTAGAAGAAGTGGCCGGGGAGAGGGAAGTCTGGGCCTCCCTTCTGAAGCTGCTACCCCCGCGACCCGACCTCGGATAAGCGGAAGAAGATGGATGGATGGATGGATGGATGGAAATACAAAACATCAGATTGAAGTAAAAAATAACTCACAGATATAAAATTATATATTTTTTCCTCCTAATTTTAAAAACATCACCGCCCATATATGGCAGGCGTAAAATGTCTTTAAAATCACAATGCTTTAAAAACTGACACACCCAAGGTCTTCAAAATGTTATATTCATGCGTTTTTGTTTAGGAATATTTGCTTTGCAGTTTTAAAAAAGCGTCTCCCTGTTTTTTGAACGTCCAGCGACTAAAAGCTGCTGAGATCCTGCAGCGCCCCCTAGCAGCCTCCCTCCATCAGCAAACATCTCTGAGTCGTTTGTCTGAATTTTATGTAAAAGTGTTTGTTAGAAGTTTATTTTTTCTCTGAGCGGAATGAGGCTGTTACCTTACCAAAACCCAGGCACACCTTGTTTCTTTGAATCCTTTTTCTTTATTTGCACCTTTCGTTCGTCTTATGTGGTATTTCTTGCTCAGGCGCTGCCTTCTAATGGAAAAGCCCCATTTGGTTTTGATTTGAGCTACACGCTAGATCTGGTTGGTGTGTTTGATCAGACTCACGGCTGTGGCCTAGCAACAGTTTCTCAGAATCGTAAGTTTACACTTCAAACAAGAGCTCAACATCTCAGATCAGAGCTGCTGATTTAATACAGCTCACAAATATTATCAGACAGTTCTAGAGAAATCTTTTTTCTATTTCAGACACGAGACAGAAATATGAAGTTGGTTCCTGAATTAGTCAAATAGATCTGAAAATTTTCACAATGTCTCATTTTTTCAGAATTTTAGTCATCTAACGACATCACATGAAAACGCTTGTGAGTGTTTACTTTTACAGAGCAACAGTCAAAAATCAGAGATAGATTTGTTCTTCTGATTCTTTATAAAATAATAAGATATAATAATAAAAAATAATAATAAATTATAAATAGTCAATCTGATGTTGGTGAAAATCGTCAGGAACAACCAAAAGACAATCTATCCAAACCTCGTCCACCTTTCCTTATAATTTACTTGGCCCCAGCCTCGTCTGTGCCGTGTGAGATTTTCACGTTATGATACATGTTCACGTTATTTATTGACTGCATCTAAAGATAAAGATATTTTAAATTTACTTGTAGGGTTTTTGATGTCCAGCAGGGTCAGTATTCAGTGACACCCTGTCAGTTTGGTGAAACGCTTCATGACGTCTCATTAATCCATCACTACTCATCCCAATTCTTGGCCACACCCTCAGTGTCTCGTGGCTCCGCCCACTTTGGTGACATTTTTAAATGGGTCTGGAGGCGGGGCTAAGCTTTCACTAGTGGGCTAGTTACATTGTAAACTAATAACTGGAGAAGTTAAACTACTAATCCAGCAGAGGGCCAAGTCACAGATTGGAAGTATATAAATAATATGTTGGGACTACTGGTAGTTAACTCTTAATTACGGTTAGAAAGTTTTGATGGACCGGGTTTGGACCGGGTCAGATTATAATCCTTAGCCCCAATCTAAACTCCAGACCGCCTGCGACCTTTTGAGATCTCCTCTGAAACACTTAAGAGCTGAAACACCAAATGTACTTTAACATGTATTAATACCCACAGCTGAAACGTCGTGGCGTTAGCACAGAAGCTAGGATCTGGGTATTCAGCCAATCAGTGGCAAGGAAGACAAATGGCGCTTCTGGATTGGCTGCTTTGCAAACAGCAGCCGATGGCGCGTCAGCTAGCATAGCATCCGGGTTCTTCAGCTTCCCGAGTGTTGACAAGGTCAGAGTTCAGCCCCCCTGGCCCCCCTCCAGGTGAACCCGACAGTCTAGACCGGTTTCCGGATCCGCCTCCAGTCCTGCCTGGTGTCATTTCAGGCCTGTGTTTAGCTGTTGACCACGCCCTGCCGCCGCTCTCAGACCTGCGGCGGGGCGCTCATTTGTCTCCACGCGTTAATGTTTGTGTCGTTTTTTCATTCAGTCCTCCATGGCTCCTCTGTTCCCACACTGCGCCCAGAGGTCGGTAAGCGGCTCAGCGTTTCAGCGGCTGGAAATCCCCCCAATGCGCACAATGAGGCCAGATATGATACCTCAGCACTGCAGGCAAGGGAGGCAGCCGGGGACAGCGCCGCTGCCTGGGAAAATCCTGCAGGAAATGCGACCAATTGTTGGCGATTGTATGGAGCGGCATTCTGATATGTGTTGAATAGGAAAGACAAGCACACCTAGCGCTGATCACTGCTGCTGTTCACAGCCTGTGAGTCATCTTGGTTTTGTGGATTGCTGTTTTTTCTTCAGTGGTGGCGTTTCTCGCCTCTGCAGCTCGCATGTAGCATCGCATGTTGACATTACTCAGAAAGCACCTGCTGTTCTAACCATCGCAGCTCTGGCTGTCGGGATGTGGCAGAGGAGCTAAAAATACAGATCAGTTTATTAATATGTCTTTGATTAAGGCAGTGAGGAAGATTAGCAAACCAAACCACTGGAGGCAGAAGGACGAATGTTTTCACGTTACATTAAAACTATTTTTACCCTGATTTTATTCACATTTATCTGATTAATCATTAGTTGGAGGGAAGTCCTCCGTTCTGCTGGAAGCTGAACCTCCATCCAGTTACAATGAATCTAAGTTAGCAGCTCTATTCACTTTATTTCTATAATAACAGCAATGATGGTCTTGAGGAAAATCATCCACTTTGGAGTCAGTTGGTGTCAAACATTCACTGCTGCTGAGCAAGCATGTGGCGACAGTGGGCAGCCTGGGACAGAGCCAGGTTTAAACAGGTGTTGGCAGCATCATGTCAGGTAACCGGGTCCAGAGCGGTCCAGGACCAGAGCGGTCCGGGTCCAGAGCAGAGCTGGTCCGGGTCCAGAGCAGGTCCAGAGTGGGTCCAGAGCAGAGCGGGTCCAGAGCGGGTCCAGAGTGGGTCCAGAGCAGAGCGGGTCCAGAGCGGTCCGGGTCCAGAGCGGGTCCAGAGTGGGTCCAGAGCAGAGCGGGTCCAGAGTGGGTCCAGAGCAGAGCGGGTCCAGAGCGGTCCGGGTCCAGAGCGGTCTGTCATGCAGCTCAGACAGAAAGCCGGGCGGTCCAGAGCGCCATGCGTTTGCTCTCCACATCACATATCTGCCAGGACTGAGGCCTCACACAGACGTCCCCACTGCCATCAGAACCAGAACCTTTCACAAGCCATCTTTCTTCACCGCGCTCAGGGAGAAACCTTGAAGGAGAGAAGGTTCGTCTTTAGAGAGACGGGTTGCTTTTCTGAGAAATCTGCTGGGAAATGTTATTTCTATTCGTCCTTCATGTGGTCTAAAGCTCCTCTTACACCATGTTTGCAAAATAGTTTCTTGCAAAACTAGTTTTACTTTTGATTTTACACCGGCAGCTTGACTTTAATGAACAAATAAAACCAGTGAATAAAATCAGGCAGGATTTTTTCATTTTAGCAGCAGTTTGTCTCCAAACCTTTAAGCAAAGTGACTGATGTAGCTGGAACTGATCAAATGTGGACTTTGCAGAGTTCTGTTGAGAACAGGATCTGTTTTTGCTCTGGGCCGATGGAGGCTCGTTAATGTCTGACTATTTAAAACCTGAATTATCATCAGTGTTCTGTTGGAAACTAACCTGTTTTCACAGCATCTGTTGTTAGGACGTGAGCGTCGGTCGTCTGATTCGGTTAGAGTCGACTGATCTCAGAGGAGTCAGAGAACAGCTGCTGTCTGAGCAGAGGACCTTCAGTCTGCAGGTGGCGCTCTTCCTGACGAGTCCAAAGTTACACCAAAGGGCTGAGTTCAGGCTGCCGAATGTGACGAGTAGCCAATCAGAAAGCGAGTTCCTGAATCCAGATGACCCAACAACTGTCATGGTGGACGTTGGAGACGGACTCTCTGGGGGGAATGTTGTTTCACTTTGACTCATTTCCTAATAATAACTATAACTTTAGTCATAAAGGACTTTCACTCAAAGTGCTGAAACAACTATAGGTACAAAATTAAGACGCATAAGACAAAGTAAACAAGTGAGTCTTTAGGTTTTCTTCAGAAACCTCCACAGAACATGGCTGCCTGGAGGGAGAAAGGAAAAAGCAGACTCTCCAAACATTCTTCTTAAAAGAGATTGAGATCAGAGAATATGGAGATGAAATGTACAGGTGAGGAAGACCAGACTGATATGAAGGCACCAGGTCATTTCAGAGTCTGGAAGGTGAGCAGTAAGACCTTAAAGTCTACTGGGACCGGACCAGGCAACCAGTGAAGGGATGGCGCTGCTGGACTAAACATTTCACAGTTTTGGACAAAATACGAGCGGCGACATTTAGAACATTCTGCAGACCTCAAACTTTTCTCCAGTAAACCAGAGGGAAAATGTGTGTGATTTTGAATGATGAAACTTTTTGTGATGATCCTGAAGCGATGAAAAGCATTCCTTGTCACTTTTTCTCATGAGACTCAGAGGACAGCACCTGTTTGAAGCACTCATTCAACGTCTTCATCCTGTCGCTGCTTGTTATGACGCAGTCATTGATTTTCAAGGTAAAATTTTGGGACAGCTAGTGAAGTTTCTGAGGCCTGATAACCGTTAAATCTGCCTCATCAGCACTAAGAAACAGGAAATTATTGATAACCAGACCCTAATCGCAGAGACAATCAGCACAATTACCAAAGACGCATAGCAGCAGATCATCAGTGTAACGGTGAAAGCAGAAGGAGTAATCTGATTACTCAGTGTTTCAGCGTTCCTCTAAAGCAGCGGACCGGGGGGGGGGAGTGGTGTGCCGCAGCACTCCGATGTTGTTTTGTTACTCATTCTGCTGCAAGTTAGCTCAATTTTGACGCGCAAGACGTAACCGGTAAAATCCGGTTTAGGATTTTCAAAATAAAACATCCGGAAGTAGTTAATTGTTTCTTGCGCGGCCCAGTACCAATTGGTCCGCGGACCGGTGGTTGGGGACCACTCCTTAAAGAATATTAGAAAATCATGAGCTGAACTGCAGGTGGTTGGTTTACTCTGTGAGTTGTCTCTCTGTGTCCAAGTCTAAAATTGTGCGTATTGGTCATAATGAGGAATGAGAAATATTCATGGCAGTATTCAGCAGCTTCATCAGTTTCATGTTTTCGTAGCATGTTACAGCCCTGGTGTGTGTTGGTGTGTATCGTCTCTCTGCAGAACGTAAACTCGCTGAGCTAAACTTGTAAGCTAACCTCCAGCTCACTTTGCAGACGAAGGAATGTACCGACGTTCCCTTCTGATAAGGAGAAAGACATATTGCAAGACCAGGACAGAGGCAGGAAGAGGCTGCAACTATTTTGGTTGATCAGTCCAATTGCACCGGACGACTGGAGACGACTGCCATCAACTCCCATCCTTCATCCTTTCTCCAGGAGCTCTGATTGTTCAGGGATCCTCTGCCACACAAGCCGCCGTCTCCAACAAGGCCTCCGTTATCTTAAACCTGGAGGGTGGCAGCGCTGCGGCTAAATTTAAACCCAAAAAGACGTTGGAAAAAAAGAGATGATGTCAGGTTTTTTGTTGTAAAGGACAATCTCCTTTGTTTCTGGGATATAATGATGGTTTGATCTAACAATGACTGCTTTTAGGAAAGGGTGGGATGACATGATGAGAGGACGGGAATGTTGGCCTCGGACTTTTTATAAACGTTGATGTAAATATGGAAAGATTTATGTGGAAACAGAAGCACTTGTTTGGAAAAAAAGCTACTGGAAAAGGAAGTGTGTCATATCTTCTGCAGCTTGCAGCAAAATCCCTAAACGATCCCTGAACTCTGAACTGACCCCTGATCAGGTGCAGCGAGGTGTTTTCATGGTTTTACTGCATGTTACAGAAACCTTCCAGGCAGAGGAGCGAGCGTGTGAACCCAGTAACACCATGAGGCCATGCAGATATTTATTGCACTGACAGAAGCACATGCGCTCATGAATACTAGAAATGGGAGGAGAATGAACGTATGTTACAGGAAATGTGTTCTTGTTTTAGTTTTACTGGTAGACCAGGTCTCTGGCTGCATCTTTCTAACTGACTTCAGGTCTGAATCCCTCAGGGACCAAACATTCACTCAGCTAAAGCACCTAAACATCCAGACTGCTTCACATCTGAGACAGTAGAGGCATGAGCAAAATCAGAAGTAACGTGTTTTTATGGATTAGCTGGGTGCTAAGCTCAGGTCTCTGCAAGTTTAGATTATGGACATTGGGAATATTCAGACCAGATTGAAACTAGAGCTGCAAGTCAAACCAGATGAAGCCCTGACTGCATGAACTACCATCAAACCTCCGTCTCACACGCACACCCATGCAGCTGTGAATACGAGCGCAGTACCTAGAAGCAACATGCGAGCAGTCTCAGCGCGTCGTCCTAACAGTTGCCCCGGCAGACTTCAGGGGCCTCTGCAGCCCACATGTCGCCCACGCGTTCCTGTTGCTGCGCTCGTCTTACCGACTGCTCCGCCTGAGCCAGCTGGTGACAGCAACACTTCCTCTGCTGAGCCACCCTGCTCTGCTCTCACCATCTGCAGCAACTGGCCAAAGCGTCAGGTTACCCACACCACTGGAGACCCACGATGCAGAGGACACACACACACACACACAGAGCAGCTCCAGTTGTGATGCCATATGTGGAGGTGCAGAGACATCCAGATTGTTTATTGGGCTTCAAGATGCAGAAGAGCTGCAGACGGCTCACTGTTCCTGGAAGGACCTGAAACACTCAGTGTTTTAGAGCTTGATTAGCGACTCTGAGGAGTTTAGGCAGGGAACGGATCCCAGAAGGAAGGGAAAGGGGAAAAAGTTACACAATAATATCAGAACATGTCAAGTATTTTCCTCTTTTTCCAAATGTTTTAATGAAAGAACAGAATTGTATGAAAAGTAGTTTGCAGGATGGTAGCAGAATACACACACACCCAAGTACACCCCCCCTCCCCCCCACACACACAATTTTCTTTCTAAGATCTGTGTTACAAACAAACTCATTGGCATTTCTTTTTAATTCAATTAATGTAAAGAAATACTGACCATATTATAACAGCAAATATTTAAATTCCTTGATAGAGGTTGCAGTTTTAAAACCAGCAGAAAAAGGTTGAACATTTTCCCCATGTTTGGATAAAAGCGTGCATCCCTGACATGTCAAATTACGCTGCTGAGAGACAAACGTGGGATTTTTCAGCTTACATGCATTTAAAGAGGAACAAATGATTCCTTTAGTTGTTCCCATCCAAATAAGGGAAAATTGGTCTGTTGGATCAACAGCCAATTATTTCTTCCAGAGCTTGTAGTGAAAAAAACACACATATGATTTACTTAAACAATTTAAAGTTTAAAGATGTGATCATACATGAACAACCCAATCAGGAAAGAAATTAAAATTAATGCTTTGAAATCGGCCAATGAGAACACAGGCAGGGTTTTTATTTTGTAGCTTTCAGCAGCTCTGCTCTCTCTCATTTGGGCTCAAAACACAATCAGTTACAAAGTTTTCATTTCCAGCGAATGACCCAGAGGTCATGATCCCCATTACAGATATGAAGCCATCCATAAGACATTGTTGGAGGTCAAAATTAGGGGCAATAAATGTTTATGGTGGAAGAAAGTCACTAGCCTCCGTCTGACTTTTTCTTATTTCAAAACAAAGTGCAACAGAACATGTTCCTGTTTTTCTGCTTTTGAAGAGCAGAAACGATGGTTTGAGTTGTGATGCATTTAATGATCGCTGGTCAGAGCCAATCAGGAGAAACTGGTTGATTTCAATCTGATTGTGTAATCAGTGCATCACTAAAACTTTTCAGCCTCCAACGGAGACCAGCGTGAGGAGAGGGGCAACGTCAGTCCCACCTGGAGTGATGCCTTCAGGCGCTCCGAGTTCAGCTCGGTGCTTAGAGACAGCGCCCCCGCTGGTGGTGAGTGCTGTCAGAGCGCAGCACTGGCATGTGGCTGCATGGTATCCTTGGGAAAGTTTGCAGCTTGCTCTCCCACTGTGGATCATAGCTGGGGACAAATACCACATGGAACTGAGAGGAAGCCCGGCGGAGGGAGCACAGCCACAAGCACACAGGAATGTTTCACTTCAAAAGGAAAATGTTCACAGCCATCTCTCCAAGTCCATTTATCCCTTTACTCCTGTTTCAGAAGATCTCTGCTATGCGTACCTCAGTTCAATATGTGCTTGAGATAACCAGTGTTTACCAGCAGGGATATCAAAGCTGCTGTGTTCCACCTGGAGGGTCGGCCCGCCTCTGTGCCGATGAGGCGGCGAGTCGCTGGGCTTACCGTCGAGACGCAGCGAGGAAACCATGAATCAGAAAAAACAAAAGAAACCATGCAAGAGTCAATAAAAAAAAACCCAACATAAAACCAGTATATGTGAAAACCAGTAAAAACAAAGTCATATATCATGTTTTTGTCTGGTGTAAAAACAGGAAATGAAGTCTGTAACAGATGGGATCAGTAGAATAATAATTTTTAAAAAATGTTTCACATGTCCCGCCTCGACATTCTAGGTATGCCGTATGAAGAAGCTGGTTGGCTACGCAGCTCTAAGATATCTGGGATGGTTTCCTAATTAATTGATTCATTTTATTAAATCAGAGTTGCCTCTAGCAGCAAATAGACAGGTTACATAAGGAAATGAACCTGTGTTGGTATGACCTTTGACCTTCTGGATCATACAAATTTGAAAGTGTGTGTTTGAAGACAAAAGTTTCAGTCGCGTTATTTTAACGTGTGAAAGTGTCGCCATTTCAGATGGAGCCGTGTTGCAGAGACTCGGCTTTACGTTGTGGATGTGGCCAGTGGTTCGTTGGGTCAGAGTGATCGGCCGGCAGTCTGATGTGTGGCGGCACGCTCCGATCTGCCATGATCAGAGATGGGTAGTAACTAGTTATATTTACTCGATTACATTTACTAGAGTAACTTTAAAAGAAAGAAAATCTTTTAGGAGTATTTTTAACTACACTGTACTTTTTACTTGATTAATTTCATTATGAAGTATCGCTACTCTTACTTAAATAAGATTTCTGGATTTTCTTCCTAATCAGCTGAATGAAAAACAAACATGTTTTATCCGAAAATTCACCCAACACAGACACACACCTGAAGTTTTTGTTAAAGTTTCAGAAGTTTTACATTGAAAGAAACAGATTTGGAAATATTTTTATTTTGCCTGATTTTGTTATTGTTTGTTACTTATGAGTTATTCTAACTTTTGTCCTTAAAATGCTAAAATTTCCACTTAACTTTATATTTCTGTCCAACTGATGTCATTTTTAAATATTAAATTATTGATAATTTAATCTGTTACTCAGTACTTGAGTAGACTTTTTACCAAATCCTTTTTACTCTTGATTGAGTAATTTCTTGGTTGGCTACTTTTTACTTGAGTAAAAATATGATGAAGTAGTACTCTTATCTGAGTACAGTTTCTGACTACTCTGGGCACAGCAGGAAGGAAGGAGGTGTTGATGTCATAAGCTGCCTCCTCCTTTAACATCCTACCTCACCGACCAGCAGACTAAAGCCTAGAAAAGTCTGGAGATGTAGCACCTCGGTACCAAACGGCTCCATGATCAATAGAATTTGGTCTTTGCCATGGTGAGTGTTATTTCATACTGTTTTAAGATGCTAGCAGCTAGCTGGCTATACTGTCAACAAACAGGGAACCTTCTTAAGAGCGACGCTAGCCGTTACAGAGCAGCTAACGAGCTGCTAAAATGTGATATTTAATAATAATGTTGATTCCACATCTTACCATGATCATGTTCCGTTTCCACTGATCACCTCCGACTGGAACCAGTAAAGGCTCCTGATACTGGGAGCCCAACCGACTGATCCAACATGGCGTCTCTTCCTTTAGCTTCCTCCGCTGCTGTTCTTGAAGAAATGCCTCCGATTTGAGCTTCAGTTGATGGTGGTTGAGGTCCAGTGAGTCCCAGCTGTTTGAGTAACGGTACCAAAAGAGCTGGGACAGCCTGGAAAGTCCCGCATTAGCCTAACAATTAATACTAAGCGTTTAAACGAGCGTTTAACGGCGACCTGGTGGCTAATAAAGCTACAAAAAGCAGGCAGGACAGCTAATAGCGAGCTGCCGATGAAGTGGCTCTGCAGACTCTCTTTGTTCGGTGAGCTTTTTAAATGTTTCACAAATATCTGGTTTCCTTTTTTGTTCATTGTCTTTTTTTTCAGAAGATAAATTCAGATAAATAAAATTAGATGAAACTGTATAACTTACAATAGTCTCATCCTTTATTGTAGTGGTTTAATTTGATGGTGAAAAATATTTTCTAAAAGAGCTTTAGAGATGTTTTTACCATCTTGTTCCCTGTGTGGGGCAGCCATATGAACTTTAGTTCCCGTTCTGTCTTGTTTGTCTCGGTTTCAGGTTTTAATCATTTCTCTGACTGCAGAAAAGGGAACATTTAGGGGAAGTCCATTTGCTCACAGCCATGTCCTGACTTATGAAAATCAACAGACATCTGTTTCACCTGTCTTTCCCCTTTTGGAGAGTGACCAAAAGTAGTAGACCATAATTAGACTCATCTGTCTCATAATTAGAATGCTGTGTATTGAAATAGGAAGTCATGGAGGTTCCTTGATACTTTGGGCCCAGTCAGTGTGTCACCAGTGAAAACAGGTTTTTAGTGTAGCAGTCCTGAACTCAGACTGAGTTTAAAGACTAAAGGCTCAGCAATCCAACCCGAATGTTCTGGATCAGCATTACCAGAGAAGTGTCATTTAACATTTCTACCTTTGGAGCCCAGAGACGGGTCGACTGACCTGAAGGATCCCAGATCTCTTTTGCTTACACTTTTTGCATGATTTTCCACTCCTACCTTCTGGCCTGACGGTCAATGGCCACATTTACAATTGAAGAAGGGATGCTGATTTGAGCCATCAGATACGTCAGTTTGGACTCGGGGTCTTTTGACCCTCTTTCGGGACTTCAGGGGGGGAGGTCGAAAACCCTGGTAATTCTATTAAAGCAGTTGATTGGTGTGTTTTATAATCTTCTGATTTGGTTATGAAGACACTTAGTTGTTGAGTTATTGTGTTGGGAAGAGAAATCTTCACCAGCTGACCGCCTGGTTAGGCTCTCAGTCCTTCAGTCTCTCAAGCACTGGTATTTCTAGTTTTATATTTGCATTATTAGTCATAACTTAACCTGGAAACAAACATAATAGTCATTTGCAATGCATTTGAATAAAAGTTTGGTTTGACTTTTTTAAGATGACTTTACAGGATTGAGTCGTCTGCAGTCTGTTCAGTGTTTCTGTGAGCTGAGGAGTTTTCTGGAGGGGAAGAACAGAAAAGAGACTTTTTGCTGATTCATTTCAACATTTATTCCAACTTAATGAGTGAACCGACACAGTAAATAGTATTTAAATATGCATTTTCAACACATTTCATCTGTGGCGTTTTAAATCTGAACCATATTTCCCTGATCTTCATGCATTGTGATATTAGTTTTTGATTTAGCACAACTTAGTAGATTTTCACTATTTAATTATTCAAAATATTTGATCTGTAAATTACTTTTAGTGTAAATTTTCCTTCTAGCTATATCATTTATCAAAGTTGATTCACTTTATTTTGTGAAGTTGCTTTAAGTCAGTATCATGCGTTTAATCTTTCAGTAAAATTAGAAAGTGATTATGTGTCTAATAATGTTCCCCTCCAGTCAGACTGGCTGCTGGTTGAAGTAGCAGGCGCTCGCTGTCCTACTTTGTACATCAGGTTGGTCAGATGACACATAAACTGGTTGTGTTGTGTGCAGAGGGAAACTGGGTTAGCTTAGAAAGATCAGAAGTCTCTGTGAGGATTCTCATCAATCTACCTTCATTCACACAGTTCATCTTTTACTGGGAACATCACGCTAACGGTGTGCTGCGGACGCCTCCATCTTTATTTCTAGATCTGTCTGCAGAAACATCAGGCTCTGCTCTGGAGTCCAGAACCAATCTACAGCTGAAACCAGATATTCACACTTTTCCACAAACTGACATTAAACCAAACACAACTCTTTCTGTTTCAGGTCAGTTTCTATTTGCTTTATTTTCTGTAGAATCAGAAGTATTTTGTGTAATTGTCCTTTAAACTGCACAGCTGGATTAAGAAACTCGCGGCGCTGCTGTAATTTGGACCCGTTTCTCCTGACAGAACCGGCTGAACCGGCTCAGGTTTTCCTCCTGGACTCTGGACCCAGATGGAAACATCAGGAGGGCATCGGTTCTGTGAAGTGCACTGGTTCCTCCTGCAGCTAACATGACGCTGCCACCGCCGTGCTTCACAGTATGGATGTGGTTCCTGTTTTTCCTCTGGATGTAACGATGGTGGTTATGTCCAAACCGTTCCACTTTAGTCTCATCGGACCTCATGTCTGTAGAAATGAAGATCTTTGTTCCTTTGGACATTTGAAAGGTTTTTCTGTTTGTGTTGGAGTAATGGCTTCCTCCTGGCTGAGCAGCCTTTCAGCTCATGTTTGACTGTGGATAATGACTCTGACTCACCTGTTCCAATTAGAAGAAAGTTACAAAAAACAAGCCACGTTCTCATTAGGGTTTCTGGCTTTTATCAAATAGAAATCATGTTGGTGATTCTGACCGGAAACAGGAGAAATTTGCTCTGATTTAACTTCAGACACTGAGAATAAAATGTGTGTTTTTGTTGGGTGTGTGTGTGAAGTTCTGGAGCGTATGTAAACATGTGGCCTCAGCTGTTGGTTGTCGGGTTTTAGTTTTGAACCCGGCTGCGTTCGGCCTCATGATCAGCCCTGATTCCCAGTTTTCCTGTCATTCCCGCTCCAAGTGGCAACTCTGCTGGAATCCACTCCTGCTGCTGCTGACCTTAACTGGAACCAGTTTGGGTCTCATTTCTCTCTCTTTTGTTAAAAACGGTCAAATTATGGATTTTCCTGGCACATGTGCTGTTTGTGATGGTGCGATGCTGCGGTGGAGCGGCTCCACCGCAGCATCACAGTTCATCACAAGTTGAGTTTGACGTTCGAAGTTGCTGACTCGTCGTCGTTCTGTAAGAACGCTCCAACGCCTGGATGAGACGCCGCCGTCTCCTCTGATGATTAGCGCATGCACCACGGCTGAAATATGAATATATCTCGCTATGAATTTAATGACTTATTATCTGAACAAACTAATTAACAAATTAATTCACATGTGATTTTGAATCACCAAAATTGTGAAATAGTTTTTTTTACATCAGCAGAATACTGACAACTTTTACTCATTTGAAATGGAAACGCAGCTTCTGATCGGCCTCTGTCTCTTTAAGAAGCTGCGCCTTCAGCATGTCATCATCGCCATGCTCCTCCATGATGCTTAATACTTCACCACTCAATGTCTGGGGTCTGCTACTGTAAATCTGCTTAATGGTGACCCCAGAGGTCAGGGCATTTCCTGCCTCAGAGGTCAGTTGTTGGGATACTTCCTGCCCCAGAGGTCAGGGCATTTCCTGGCTTAGAGGTCAGTTGTTGGGGTACTTCCTGCCCCAGAGGTCAGAGGTCAGGGCATTTCCTGCCTTAGAGGTCAGTTGTTGGAGTACTTACTGCCCTAGAGGTCAGGGGTCAGGGTGCTTCCTGCCTCAGGGGTCAAAGTGTAGCTGTGAGCTGGATGCTGATGCATGTGTGGGGTCAGAGGTCAGAGTGTAGCTGTGAGCTGGATGCTGATGCATGTGTGGGGTCAGAGGGGCGGTGATGAAGAGCAGCCTCCTCTTCCTCTGGTGGTTGAGGAGTTGCTGCTGCTCAGTCGTCCATCAGACTTTTGGCTTCTGGAGGAAAAGGAAAAGCTTTCATGAACACCAGCGGCTGGCTGGGGTTGGGGAAGGCGCACCCCCCGTCCTACGCCGCTCCCCGCTCAGACCCGCTGCTCTTAAACACGATGCTGGGAAAGAAGACTTGCCCTTTGACCCCCGGCCTTTCTCCCCTCCAAACTCTTAACAACAAAAGGCAGATGAAGCCAAACGGGCAGTTAGCAAAGATTAGGGAGCAGGTTTGTGAGTTCCACCTCTAGTGTGTGTGTGTGTCGGCGTGTGTGTGTGTGACAGGGAGATGCCATCTAGATGTTTTGGTTTGACAGTTGTTGGTGGTCCTTACCCCCCCATCGGCTCTCAGCTTATTTACAGGTCAATCCCCTCCAACGTGCCCTAAAGGTCACAATTCTGCTGTGAAAACTACCAACAGCTCTTTAGATCAAAGCTGTGCAGTTAGGATGGGGTATAGTCAAAGTTTTGTTGCATAAATAAATTTTTGCGCTCTGCAACATTTTGGTTCTAATGCTTCTTTCAAGCAGCAAACATCGTTTCCTTCCCGACGTCACAGAGACGAGTCGCTTCTTGCCGTTCAGAATCAGCAGTAGCAGATGCTAGCTTTAGCATCTGTTCATGCTAATTGCTAAAGCTAGCTCACATAAACCAAAGCAGGCAGTGGAGTCACATTCAGCAACACACAGCAGCAATTCCCAAAGTCCAGACTCTGAGCTGGATCCAGACTGTTGAGCCGAGGCGGTCCCTGTGGAGCACAGCGGCTGTGAGTGATCCAAGGAAATAATCCAGACTAACTGGCCCAGATGGTCCAACGACTTCCAAAAGCCAAAGTGATGCTAGTTTGGTGTTGTCATAACTTCCATTTTAGCATCAATAGCATAAAGGATATATAACTTCAGTTTTATCATAAGCGCTGTTTCAACATGACTCCCATTTTAGCATTACTTCTGTTTTTAATTCAAAGTAAAGGAAGGAGGAAATCACAGATTCTCCCATTGATGCGGTTTTAAACTTCTTACTTTACTGCAACTTTACTATAAATTCTAGTTTTTAAGTTTTTCTCTTGAATTCATGAGCTTGTCCACAAACAGAATCTGTCATTTTTAAACTATTATCACTTTAGGAGCTGAAAAACCAGAATACAAAGGTTGATGTTCAGAGACAGAAAAGGAAGCAAAATAATTTCAGGAGGGGAAATATTTTAGGTATAATAATGAATAGAGTCCTACGTTTATTTTGCATCTCTCAGACCAGGTTACAGTTCTTTCTAATATTTCCTGTTAGTTTAATCTTTTCAGATCTGATCTTAGCGTCAGACGCAGCAGCAGTCTACACTTTCCAGCTGATTGGATTAGCTGCTCGGCCCTTTAGTCTCAGCAGGAACCTGAGAAATGAAGTTTGAGATGATGCTGAGCGTGGGCAGCTGGGTGGCGATGAGTGGCGCCTCATTAGGTTTGTGTTTTCCGTCGCTGCTGCTTCAGAAGTCTGGTGATCAAATGTCTGGAACCGTCCCAGCGCTGCGTCCAGCAGCCTGTAACGGACCAGGTGGTCCCTCCGCCTGCTGCATCTGCAGGTTTCATATTGTCACCAATCTAAACAACTGACTGGTATTTAGCTTGGTTGCAAATGAAGCATTTTTGATCTCGTAGATGAATGAACTGATCTAAAATGTCAGTGAAATGTTTTATTTTCCATAGCAGAAACGTTTGGTTACTCCCCCCTGAGGAAATTCAGCCTAATCCTTCACCTTTGTGATGTAAAACTGGGAAAATGTGAAATGGTTTTAAAAACGGGAACCCTGCTCCACTGATCCTTTCAGGAATTTGTTTCCTCTGAGAATCTTTTCTGCTTCAGGCCTGAAGCCTCCAGAGAGTCCATTTGAATCACAAATGTTTGCAGGTTTTGGTCAGTTCTGGGGTCATAAAGCCTGGTGACAATGACTTTGACCCTGGGCCGCTGCAGGGCGTCGCCCGATGACCTCTGCTACGCGGAGCAGGACCGCTTACTGTGGAACGTCTCCAAGATTCTGATTGGCTCCAGAAACACCAGAAACGCTTTGGGGTCAGTTTCCTCACTGCCTGATTCTGACTGATCAGAGATCTACCGCCACTGAGCATGCTCAGTGAAAGCCCTGTTAATGAAATGAATTAGGGAAATGCCTAAAACCTGCAGTGTTGAAAATCACTGGATCAGACAAATGTGGAAAACACATATAAATCTGAAACATGTTAAAACATGAACATAAAACTGTCCCCAAAATGGAACTAATCATACAAACATACATTGTTGTCATCACTGCCAACATTATATGAGTATTTACATTGAGAATAATGTTGTTTACATCACAGAATTAAGACTATGAACTTACACGTTTGTCACTGTTTCATAAACAAAACAACCGAATTTCTTGTTGAAGAAAACCATTTTCTTGATGGCTCGTCCTTTGAGCATGTTTTCTGTCGCCATGTAGCGCTCCGTCAGAGAAAGGTCGCTGGCAACGGAAGGAAGGAAGGTCCTGATGAAACGTCATCAGGACCAAAATAACATTGACTCAGTGAATCTCTTCAACATTGGTTACTTGGCTAGAACTGGATGATGGTTTGATGGTTGATCCACCGTCAGTGGTCGACCTCAACCAAAAATCAACCATTCTGACTATCATTCAACGTTGAATCGCCTGCTATCTAGTAATAACGTCCCTGATTCTCAGATTCTGCCTCCGTTCTTAATCTGATCTCTGTGTTTCTTTCAGCTACTGAAGCATCTGGATTTTAAGGTTTGGCTTCGTCACAAATCAGCTCTGAGAAAAGAAGAGAGATGCGACTGAAAACAGAGAGAAGCAGCACCAGAAGGGCGGCTGGGCCCAAAGCCCTGGATGTGGTTTCTGGGTCGCCTGACCCCAGGCAGCGGACCTGAGGTCAGCTGGGAGAACAGCTCTGAGGTAAGACCAGTGACTGATGAACTGGGATTGGCTGGTGAACAGCTCCAGATGAGCTTATTCACTTCAGGAGGAGTTTATGAACTCGGTAGAGCTTTGGCCTCTGCAGGTCCCACCGTTACCCACTTGCTGGGCTCGGTTCTGCTGGGCTCGGTTCTGCTGGGCTCGGCTGTGTTCTCCACACAGACAGAACAAACCGACCAGCCATGGTGAAAAAACTCTTCCAATAGCTTCATGAGAGGAATAGTGCCGACCAGCGTGTGTAACATTCATAAATCTCTTGGATTCTCAGTGAAACGCTAAGAAGCTAATTAGCTTCAGCTGTCCTCCAGGGGTCAAATACGTGACCTTGTCCTGTCGTCCATTACTGGACCTGCCCTTCTGGTTATGACTGTTGGACCAGAACAGCATTTATGTTGATGTTCCTGGGATGTGATGATCGGCTCCTGATGCAGCAGTAATAATGACGTCATTAGATGAATCCAAACTGCTCCCTCTGGACAGGACCAGAACCGCCCCGCGTCCACAGGAAGTGCTCAGTGCATGGAAAACACCGCCGCACGCGTCAGCACGCCGACAGGAAGCAGAGCCGGGAGCCGCAAAGCTGCGACCCGACCTGACCCGACCCGGCGGAGCAAACCGCATTTAGCTGCAGCAGCTTTAAATAAACCGTCATAAAACACGAGACATAAATGGATTGGTCCCGTGTCACTTCCTGTAATGGCTGCAAGTCCAGTGAACTAATTTTAAAACCAGGCATTAATCAATGCTTTACTACAATCTACCTGCAATGCATGTGGCTAGTGTCAGCGTAAAGTCCTGACTGAATGAAAATCATTATAACTTATTTACGTCACGTTAACGAAGAACAGCTGAAAAGTTACCGGGTTTATCAACTGCGGTAGCAATTTCGCTCCAACTCCTCCTCTTGTCATTTCTATATTCTTTGCATGTTGAATAAACATTAATGTTGTTTCCACATATCATCTCTGATGTCCGCTGGACTTCGGGTTGTGCCGTGTCAGCTGTTTGGGATTCCCCTCCGTAATTTCCCCTCAGAAAGCACGGAGGGGAATCCGTGCTTTCTGATTGGCTGCCTGTCACATTCAACAGGTGGAGTTAAGGATCCCAGTCGATGGAGCGGCAACGACGATCTACCGTAACACACCACACACTACAGGATGATCGGTTATGAAATCGCAAGCGACAATCTTAGAACCAACGTTCTAAGATTGTCGTAAGGGGAAAATCGGGACAAAACTAAGTGTGAACTATTGCATCAGGTAGTCGATGTGCCCATCTTCTCTATTTAAATCTAATTATTACTGAAGGGCAACATAATATACAGACTTCATAATCTTTTGGTTGAATGCAGTATTTATTTCCACTTTGGCTTTATGTTGTTTAGTTTTTTTTTTCCAAGTAAGTTTTTTGTTAATGGAGACTGAGAATCCATTTTGTTTTTGTTTTTGGTTGTTGTGTTTATTTTGTTTATCAGTTCCAGTGTTAAGTGTTTTTTGAAAATAATGTGTATCTATCTTTGGCAGGAAATCGCATGCATTATTATGTCATTTCCATTAAATCAGTGTAAAAAGTGTAAAATATACTGATTTAATATCAGTGTAAAATATTCAAACAATATTATCGTTTATCGCAATAATTTTTGAAACAATTAATCGCTCAGCAAAATTTGTTATCATGACAGGCCTGGCTGAGATCAGTGAGACTGAACTTCTTCAGGATCCGTTTCTGAGGCGGTCTTTGTGTTTTTCCGGGTCAGCAGAGGTTCCGGTCTTTAATGATGACCTCTGACCTCAGCTGAGGCAGCGCGACCTGCCAGATGTGGTTTTGGTTCTTCTGGACATCCTGGGTAAGTCCAGGATGTCCAGAACCCTCCAGGTCGGCCTCCTGGAGGGTTCTGGTCCCGCTCCGGGTCAGGATTGATTTGGTTCTGGTCTCTGATGTCCTGATACACTTGAGCGTAATCTCTGCTCCGTCGGCTAGTGGAGCTGTTGTCGGTCAGTTTCCGTGGCAACGGGTCTGCGTGGCGCAAAGGAAGCCAGTAAATCTGAGTAGATTAGAGTTTTTCTTCTTCTGAGTCGTTTTCCTTTGCAGCTGCTGTAGTTTCTAACAGTTCAAGAAACCATAAAAACTGAACTGAAGAGAATGTTGTAATATTCATAACAGTGACCTCATCAGGCACCTGCAGGGGGCGAGGGGGGGCTTCTGCCCCTGCCCCTACTGCCCTTTTTGAGTTTTTTTTTATTTTTAATTTGTATCTGTGTGTCAGGAGCCTGCTTGGGCCCTCAACAATAATATCTAGCTAAATATAATAATTTAGCTAAATGAATGAGTCTGGCTGCCCTCGGTCTGATAAAGAAGATTCTCTGTTCCTCTGACTCCATGTTGTTCAGACACACAGGACCGAATCCATCTAACTACCTCTAACTAGTTACTACCTCCAACTACCCTTAGGGGCAAGATTTTTTACCCCAACATAAAAACTAATGTTGAAGTTAGAAAAACTGTTTCTGTCTTCATAATAGTGGGAGAAACTTCCTCACCCAAAATCAGAGAAACGTCTGGTTTGATTTCATCATTCTGCCCCAGGGCTGCACTAACTGCCCCAGTGCTGCACTAACTGCCCCAGTGCTGCACTAACTGCCCCAGGGCTGCACTAACTGCCCCAGTGCTGCACTAACTGCCCCAGTGCTGCACTAACTGCCCCAGTGCTGCACTAACTGCCCCAGGGCTGCACTAACTGCCCCAGGGCTGCACTAACTGCCCCAGTGCTGCACTAACTGCCCCAGGGCTGCACTAACTGCCCCAGGGCTGCACTAACTGCCCCAGGGCTGCACTAACTGCCCCAGTGCTGCACTAACTGCCCCAGTGCTGCACTAACTGCCCCAGTGCTGCACTAACTGCCCCAGTGCTGCACTAACTACCCCAGTGCTGCACTAACTGCCCCAGTGCTGGTACCACCTGCTCTCTGTTCTGTACCAGGCGGGTCCAGCCTGCTGCTGATCTTTGCTGGAGCTTCGCTGCTGGAATAAAAGTTACTACAGAACCTGGACTGATAAATGAAGATTCGGCCCAATTAGAGTTCAGAACATCAACATCAGAAAATACAGCAGCAATAATTAGAACCGCAGCAAAAAGCCAAACATGCCACAATTAAATAAATCAAAATGTCCCCACAGCATCAGAGGACTGGCATAGGGGCCACCGGGGGATTCCAGGTAGATTCCAGATGGATTCCAGGTGGATTCCAGGTAGATTCCAGCCCAGCGGCTCTTCATGCAGGGCCGGCCCCAGGTATTATGGGGCCTTAGACAGAATCATGATTTAGCCCCCCGGGCCCTAAGAACCTCAGCATCACTAACATGTTTAAATGTAAATTTAGTGAATCTGTGAGAGGAGCCCAGGTTTAAAATCAATCACTGATTATTGGTTTATTATTTGTGAACAAATCAGCTCAAACACAAAGATTACACCATATTGTAGCCATGGTAACACAACAATCAAACTATCAAGATGATTCTTTAAACTTTTACAAAGTAAACGTTCTAATTAAACCCTAAATGTTCTATTTATTTATTATTTTTCTGTTGAACTCATTAAATAAAATTATTAACATTTTCATTCTCAATAGATGAATACTACAGGTTTAGATCTATGGTCTGTGTTACAATTCTACCATTTATAGGGGCCCCTGAAGGTCTGGAGGGCCCCTGAAGGTCTGGAGGGCCCGTGAAGGTCTGGAGGGCCCGTGAAGGTCTGGAGGGCCCCTGAAGGTCTGGAGGGCCCCTGAAGGTCTGGAGGGCCCCTGAAGGTCTGGAGGGCCCCTGAATGGCCCCTATTAGCAGCTGCTGAGTTTTCTTTGCCTCTAGATCTCAAATGAGTGAACATCAAACAGTTATGTAGACTGAACCCCTTTGAGCTGTTTTGGTCTTTAAAGCAGTCTGCAGAGATTAAACAGAAGAATCAGGGCTTAGTTAGTAAAATATCATCAGATGTTCTTATTTCATAGCTTCATAACCTTTGACCTTCTCTCCTCTGGTCTGTTTAACAGCTTCAGTCTCAGATCAGCTCAGCTTCCAGCTCCGTCAGCAGAAACAGCAACATTGTACCTATCAAGGAAACTATAGACTATATTTGCTTTGCATTGTCCCCACATGATGACAATGATATACTATCAACTCATTAAATATTAAATTCTTGATTAATATGCAGAGTTTCCCCCAGAAAACCTGCTCAGCCCAGCAGGCGGTCCGCCGTGTTTTAGTATTAAAAGATGTTATGTAGACAGGAAATGTCGAAATATTACTGGATAATTATATGTTACGGGAAAACAGCGTCAGTGAAACTATTTAAACCCACAACTAGTCTTAAAAACAACAAATTGAAAAATAAAATTAAGATGAATATCAATTATTTCCACTTCTGTTTAATCCAAATTAAGTCAGCGACTCCATCAGGGCTTCAGGGGCCATAAATGATCATATTTTAACACAGATAAATAAATGTAACATTTGATTATCAATGCTGCTGAATTTGATTTAATGGTTTCAGTATACATGAATTAAAATATTTTAAATTGTTTAACATTTATATGTAAGATTTTAAGGAGCTGGCAAGTTTACTTTGTAAAAGTTCAAAGAACAATATTCATAGTTAAATTGCTGTGTTACCATAGCAACAATCTGATGCTGTGAGTTTAATCTTTGACTTTAAGCTGTTTGTTCACAAATAGAAATTAGTAAACTGTAATTATAACTGATTGTTTTTGGTTTGGCCAGTTAATCTACTCTCTCTCTCCCAGATTAAATCCAACCCAGAAGCTGTTAGAGGTGCTGATGGTTTTAGCAGCACGAGGGGCCCCTAGGTCAGATTCTGCCCCAGGCCTCATGCAGCCTGGGACCGGCCCTGCAGGATGAGTTCAATCTGCTGCACTGAGCAGAGATGAGCAACAAACTGAGATTTAATTCAATGCTGCTAATGAGGCTTTAGCAGCTCTAACATTTCTGTCTGTTGAGTTTTTAACAAGAGACACAGAAACTGTTTTGGTTGCTCCAGTTTATGGGACGAGTTTCTCAGATCTCTGCGCGGCTGGACGCATTAACTCTGTCTGACTAAGTGGACAAAGCATTTGGTATGATTTGATGCATCGCGTAAATGGAAAAATAAAACTAAAAATAATATAAAACCAGCGTGAAGCGTGACTACGAGGCGGAAACTCCTCACCGGCTGAACCTGCATGATGAGGTTAGCGCTGGTTAGTTAACCGCTAACCAACCGGGACACAGACATGAACTTTACAGGGCAGACAGCGCCACACGCTGAGATGGAAAAGCTGTGCAAATTTCTTTGTCTACAATTATAAATCATTCTCACCTCTCGCTCAACGCTCCTCTGAAAGCCACTACAAGTTAATCCTAAGGTTCACGTAGAGCTGCACAACCAGAGCTAACACGGTGGGTTTACACTCCTAACTTGATCAAAAACTCTGGAAAGAATCATAATTCCTCACAGGGGGTTGATGTAAATATCCATACAGGTCAGCCTGAGTCCAGTTAGAGTGAAAGGAGGAGCGCGATCCGCGCTGAGGTAAACTTTAGAGATGAAGCAGCAGCAGCGCGGGAGGCGCCAGCGGAGTGAATGGTCCTGCTTTAAATGCATAAACTATAAAACTATGTTCTATACACATATCTTTTAGGAATTTAGTAATAAATCTTCTCCGCCAGAGAAATCCGGGTTTAAAATAATAATAATATTTTTTTTAAAAGCTATTTTTTTAATTATTTTCCTAAAAACATAAACAAGAAAGGCTTAGCCTGGTGGTGGGGCTAGTAAAGCATGGCGGGCCGCCAGACCTATAATACACTGGGGGAAACCCTGATATAGCTAGGCCTGTCACTATAGCAAATTTTGCTGAGCGATTAATTGTCTCAAAAAATTATTGCGATAAACGATAATATTGTTTGAAGACCTTTTTACACTGATTTAATGGAAATGATATAATAATCCATGCGATTTCCTGCCAAAGATAGATACACTTTATTTTCAAAATAATATTTAACACTGGAACTGATAAAGAAAATAAACAAAACAACCAAAAACAAAATGGATTCTCAGTCTCCATTAACAGAAAACGTACTTGATAAAAACTAAACAACATAAAGCCAAAGTGGAAATAAATACTGCATTCAACCAAAAGAGTACAGATTATGAAGTCTGTATATTATGTTGCCCTTCAGTAATAATTAGATTTAAATAGAGAAGATGGGCACATCGACTACCTGATGCAATAATTCACACTACATGATTTTTTGCTCCTATTTTTCCCCTTACAACAATCTCACCTCTGGAAAGGTGAGATTGACTGAATGATTTTCATTCAGTCAGGACTTTACGCTGACACTAGCCACATGCATTGCAGGTAGATTGTAGTAAAGCATTGATTAATGCCTGGTTTAAAATTAGTTCACTGAACTTGTAGCCATTATTTTGTGCCCATTGTTGGACACCACAGGGCAGGACCGAACCCGATGGAACCGTTATACCTAGGATTTCTGTCGGCTGTGTGGTCTGTCAGGTTTTGAAAATGAGCCAACAATCGGCCGACAGCTCTAAGATCGTGTAGTGTGCGCTGGGCTTTACACTAAGGAAATGAGGAAGGGGGGTCAGTGGAGAGCACCGGAGTTGAGCCTTTTTTTCATTCAGTGTCATCAACAGAAAGAGAAAAAGGCCAGAAGAGACGATAATGCCGATAATTAAAATGACGTCGATAGTTTTAATTTATCATACAATTAATTGATTTATCGTTTATTGCGCCTAGATATAGGTTGTTGCTATGTTGTTGTACGGTGTTTTAAATGCCCCTTTTTGCCCCTCCAAAGGTCTCTGCTTGGCCCTGGATCACATAGTATAAAACCTTTCATAAAGTATTTAACAAGCTGGCAGCAATTATGTAAAATAAAATTATTGACCAAAATAAAAAAGCAATTTTAGTCCTCTCATGCCAAACTGTTTATATATGGGTGGAAAACATATTTTACATATCAAAACATCTGCAGTTTTTTTCATTTTTTCTTTAAGCCATATTTCATATAAGTCAAATAATAAATAATATCTTTATTTATGCTCTCCAATGTTGCAGCATGACAACACATCTACAAGATCCCGCCCCCATCTCCCTTCTGGAGGGCAAAAAGCTGCTGGCTGACGATTACTAGCATTGCTATTAGCTGTCAGTTAATCAAGATAACACGCTGAATCTTAAATGTACTCCTGATATATAAAAGGAAAAGGGTCACAATGCTTTGCTACTAATTTTCAAAGCTACAACAAGTTGATAACAAGGTCAGGAAAAAGTTTTCATTAAGAAAATAATACCAAGGGAGAGGGCAGTAGGTCAGTTATGCTAGCTTGACTTTGACAACCTTAACATGTAGGTGAGATGTGGAATTCGGTTCAGTTACAAAATTAAAAAGGCAACATAAACACCAACTCTGACTAATCATTAGTAGAGCAGGTGCTCAAATTAGCTAATCTATCACTGCTGTGTTAGCTTAGCTAATAGCAGCAGTAGCTAATCTACCACAACAAAATTAATAATTGTAAATTAAACGTCAAGCCTGAAAACATGAAACTGTGAAGGACTGAATGTTCTGTTCTTTGTGTAGGAAATGATTGAGTGTTTTTTGGTGTCGAGTCATGATACATGTAGTGGCGTTGTTGTCAGTCTGTTGCTATGGCAACGAGACTGCGTGTAGCATAGCCGACACTGAGAGCAAGAATGACGTGGCTTTGAGTTATTCTTCAACAGTTTTTCTGCATTATTTGTCCCTTGCTGTGGCGCACTGGACTAAATTAATAATCCCTGATTCTCCAGGTTTCATTTAGTTAACGGTTTCACTGAAGCAGCGCCGCTATGGATGGAAAGGAAAAGAATCGCATTTTTACCCTCCATCTTTGTGCGCAGATGCAACATTTCCAGTTGTAAACAATATGCAAAGGGTTAATAGCAGCTAACCGCCTAGCTAAAGCGGCTAACACATTAGCTATAGCAGTGCTATTCAGTCCAGTTGAGCTTTAGCTACAGTACACTCTGAACAGAGGAAGGTGTGAGTAGCGCATATATAAGCATGGTGGACATCGCTAAGCCCCTCCTCCTGGCTGTGATTCTGATTCAGAGGAGTTAGACTTTTTTTTTTAAACAGATGTAATAAATATGTGATAACTATAAAACTCAGCTGTCCAGAAAAGTCTTTATGTCAATGTCAAATTTATTTATATAGCACTTTAAAATAGGCATAAAACTGCACCAAAGTGCTGTACAAGAATGACAAAAACACAAATGAATAAAAACAGAGACTCAAACACTACTTCAAATAAATGCCAAAGAATAAAAATAGGTTTTGAGAAGCGATTTAAAATGATCCAGGCTGTGGGCAGATCTAATTTGGAAAGGAAGATCGTTCCATAGAAGAGGACCAACTACAGAAAAAGCCCGATCTCCTTTCCTCTTAAGTCGGGTCCGAGGAACTGTCAGTAAAAGCTGATTATTTGAACGTAGGGTTCTGGACACAGACTGAAATTTTAAAAGGTCCCGAAGATAAGGGGGAGCTAATCCATTTAAAACTTTATAAGTTAATAAAAGAATCTTAAAATCTATTCGATAAAAAACAGGCAGCCAGTGTAAAGAGGCCAATATGGGCCTTATATGGTCACGCTTCCTGGTTCCTGTAAGAAGTCGTGCTGCTGCGTTCTGGATGATTTGAAGTCGCTGCATCTGTGATTTATCCAGGCCTCTATATAATGAATTGCAATAATCCAAACGAGATGTAATGAAGGCATGGATAAGTCCTTCAAAGTCCTTAAAACCAAAATAAGATTTAACTTTTGCTAAAATCCGCAGGTGATAAAAACTTGATTTAACGATAGAGCTAACTTGTTTATCTAACTTTAAACAGCTATCAAAAGTAAAACCAAGGTTCCTAGCAGAGGTCTGACAAAACCGAGCTAAAGAACCAAGAATCAGATCTGGATTTGTAGTGTGAAGACTCTGACCAAATAATATAACTTGCGTTTTACTTTGATTGAGGTGAAGAAAGTTTTGCTCCATCCAAGATTTGACTTCTGCTAAACAATCGATCAATAGCTGAAGAGATTTTTTACCATTTTGTAGTTTAAGGGGCATATAAATCTGGACATCATCTGCAAAGCAATGAAATGAAACGTTAAACTTATGGAAAATCTGACCAAGAGGTAATAAATACAAAATAAACAAAATGGGACCTAAAATTGAGCCCTGAGGGACGCTGTACTTTAAAGGTTTGGCCCCAGAACAACATTGGTCTAGATGAACTGAGAAAGTTCTGTTTTCTAAATAAGACTTAAACCATTCAAATACTGGGCCTCTCAGGCCAACACAATGTTTTAATCTATGTAACAGAATCTGATGATCTACAGTGTCAAATGCTGCGCTCAGATCTAAAAGTAATAAAACTGCGACATTGCCTGAATCAACTGTTAAAAGAAGATCATTATAGACTCGAAGCAAAGCTGTTTCAGTGCTATGAGCAGCTTTAAACCCAGACTGAAATGTCTCAGTTATATTATTGTCTTTTAAAAACATTTCAAGCTGAATAAAAACTAATTTTTCAAGGACCTTAGATAAAAAAGGGAGTTTAGAAATGGGCCTAAAATTTGCTAGTACACTTGAGTCTAGATTAGGTTTTTTAAGAAGGGGTTTAACCACAGCATGTTTAAGTATTGATGGGACACAACCTGACTGAAGTGAGGCATTTATCACCATTAAGATATATAGGCCAGAAGTAAGAAAAATGTCTTTTATCAGACGAGTAGGAAGACAATCCAAAGGATAATTTGATGGCCGCAGATGCTTAATTATTGAGGTCAGTTCATCTAAAGAAACTGGCTGAAAATGGTCCAGAACAGCTGTACATTGTGGCATTTCTGGGGAATCTAAATCTAATAGGGTATTCGAGCCTCTAAAAGCTACAATTTTTTCAGTGAAAAAATTAGAGAAAGCCTCACAAAGTTCAGCAGAGGCTAAAGGGCCAGATGTCATCGAGGGATTAACAATCCTATCCAGGACATTACAAAGGACTTGAGGCCTGTGCCTATTTGAAGCTACAAGATTGATGAAATATTTAGATTTAGCTAATTTGACATTATTCTGATAATTAAATAAACTGTTTTTCAATATTTCAAATGAAACCTGCAATTTATCTTTTTTCCTCTCAGCTCGCCTACATTCCCGTCTGAGTTCCCCAGTGGTTTCATTAAGCCACGGCTCTAAAAGTTTCTTTTTTGTAGTTTTTATAGTTTTCAAGGGAGCTACTGTGTTTAGAGCATTTGAACATGCATTGTTAAAATTTAGAACAAGGGTTTCAATATCAAGCTTGCTATCAGTAGGGAATGTAGTATTAGCAAGGACTGCATTTAGCTGAAGAGCAGTATCAGAATTTATAGTACAAGAAAGTATGGGTTTACTATTGTTTGTATCCACAGAAGATGAAATATTGATAGAAAATAAAACAGGCAAATGATCAGAAATACATGTCTGAAGGATTTCAATGATATCCAGACAAAGCCCATGTGATAGCACCAAATCCAGAGTATGTCCCTTTAAATGCGTTGGCCCAACCACAGATTGTGTAAAATCGAATGAATCAATCAAGTCCAAAAAGTCCTTCACCAGAGGTTTATCTGGGCAGCATACATGTATATTAAAATCACCTGTAATTAAAATATGATCATACTCTAATGTAATCCATGCCATAAGTTCTGAGAATTCATGAAGAAAATCCTTGTTGAACTTTGGAGGACGGTAGACCACCACACACAGAACTGGTTCAGTCAATTTCATTTCAAAGACTTGGAGCTCAAAACTGGAAAATTAATTTATAGATGATTGTTGACAGTGGAAACTGGATTTAAAAATTGTAGCCAGACCTCCACCTTTGCCAGTCAACCGGGGAGAATTTATAAAAGCACAGTTCAGAGGTAGAAGTTCAGAAAACGGGAACATCTGACCTTCTTGTAGCCAAGTTTCTGTGATGAATAAAGAATTCAAATCCCGAGAAGTAAACAGGTCGTGTAGCACGAAGGTCCTATTAGCTAAAGACCTAGCATTAAGCAAAGCCAGGCGGATGGTTGATGGTGCAGAAACACAAGTTGAAGACGTAACATAGTTCAACCGCCTGAGGTTTCCATAATCCACATTCCTCTTTTGATCCCGAAACCGTCGATGATAGAAAAACTCCACCGCGTCCTTCCGAGAGCAGCACAGCCCCGGAACAACGGGGCGAATCCAGCGGCGTCCTACGTTCAGGAAACGAGGACACCGTCCCAGTCGAGGAGAGCCGCCTCGACGGCGAAGAAATGCCAAATAGGCTTTAATTCTCACCGCCAGTCCTCCACGTTTACCACGTCTTCGACGGAAACGCCTTTCCGGAATCAAATGTGGAAAACTCAGCAGCTCATTAGGGATGTCAGTGAGGAACTGGAAGCCTCGGTTTCTCGGACCCGGACCATATCCAAATTGTAGATCTACTGAAGTTTTAATGTCCAGAAGTGCTTGACGGTCGTAAACAATTAAGCCACCAGAACCATAACAGCATAAATGTGCAAAAAGAGTAAAAATAACAAAGTAGAGAGAGCGAGTCGGACAGCGTGCCGAATACACTGGCGCCATCTTGGAATCCTATTGGATAAGTACTGCATAGGCGATACTTATCGATACTTACTTATTTTGTACATGAAAACTCACAGCAGTCATTAATAAACAGGATGTTTGGCGTTCATTGGGGACATAAGCACGCTGTGCGTTTGTCTGGTCCGTTTCAGGATTAACCCCCCGCGACCTTGGCCGTCCTCCTGAAGGTCACAGCCGGTCCAGGCCAGCTGGGGTCTGGGGACTTCCCTGCAGCTCTGCACTGCCCCCCACCACCTCAAATCTGCCTTCTTACCCCAGCCAGTGTCAGAATACAACAGAGAGGAGATCTGTGTAGTGAACACACACGCGCATACACCCCCACACGCAGACACACACTCACACTCAGACACACACTCAGTCTTAGAGAATGGCAGAGCGAAGGCGGAAGGAGCTGACGGCTTTCAGATGCTGGACTTGGCTTCATGTTGCCTTGCTTTGATGTTCAGTGTAAATGTGAGGATGTTGCAGCTGATTTTACCTGCAGAGCTTAGAAAGAAATTCAGGAGCCGCGTCTCATTATAACCAGATGGAAAACTTGTTCAAATGATAACGTTTCTTAGATAAAACGAGTTATAAAAGATGAAGACTTATTAAAAGTCATGAACTCTCCTCACCGTTTCCTCTAGACGACATAAAAATCTCCATCGCCTTCTCTTCAGCTGGACGTCGTAAGAAACCCTGGCCTCTGATTTGCTGGGCTCGGACGGAGACTTCTGATTGGATCTTGAACAGATTCCGTTTTTTCCAGGAAGTACTGAAGCTGTCTGTTTGGCCGCTGCAGGGAAATCTGGACCAAATGTGATTGTTTTGGGTCAGGAGACAAGGTCAGATCTCAGGTCAGTGTGGACTCTCACATCTGCTCCAGATTGGATATTTGGAGTCATCTGATTTAGACATTATTTTATTAGTAATATAAATGAAAATCTGATTCCAGATAAAATCAGAATTGATCATGAAAATCTGTGAATGTAGCCTTAAATTGGTTCTCAATGTCACAGCAGTTGATGAAAACCATTTTGTTGACCCTCCCTGGAGAACGTCCCACCCCCCCTTGCCGTATTAAACTGTTGTCTGATTGGTCAGAATTTTCTTAAATGTTTATTTATAGTATAAACATCCCCAACTACTCAACTTCCAGAGGCTGTTTTTCTCCTTTTCCTGCTGATCAACAGCCAGGATACAACCTGATTCACTAAACAGTTTCAGCACTAATTTACATCCCAACCAGCACAGGGGGGTTGAAGTCGACTCGTCAAGAACACAGCGTAGCATGGCGTGGCGTGGCGTAGCATGGTGTAGCATAACATGGCATGGCGTAGCATGGTGTAGCGTAGCATGGCGTGGAGTAGCGTGGCGTAGCATAGCATGGCATGGAGTAGCATGGCGTAGCGGAGCATGGCGTGGCGTAGCATAGCATGGCGTGGCGTAGCATAGCATGGCGTGGAGTAGCATGGCGTAGCATAGCATGGCGTGGTGTAGCATAGCATGGCGTGGAGTAGCATGGCATAGCATGGCGTGGAGTAGCGTGGCGTAGCATAGCATGGCGTGGCGTAGCATGGCGTAGCATAGCATGGCGTAGCATAGCATGACGTGGAATAGCATAGCATGGCGTGGCGTAGCATAGCATGGCGTGGAGTAGCATGGCGTGGAGTAGCATGGCGTGGAGTAGCATGGCGTAGCGTAGCCTGGCGTGGTGTAGCATAGCATGGCGTGGCGTAGCATGGCGTGGAGTAGCATATCATGGCGTAGCATAGCATGGCGTGGAGTAGCATACCATGGCGTGGAGTAGCATGGCGTTGCATAGCGTGGCATAGCATAGCATGGCGTGGAGTAGCATAGCATGGCGTGGAGTAGCATGGCGTAGCATAGCGTGGCGTAGCATAGCGTGGCGTGGAGTAGCATGGCATAGCATGGCATTTACCTGCCATTTTTAAAAGTGAAAGTAATGACATATTAAATTGCATTTCATTTTCCATGAGTTTCATTAATGTTGACCAAGCTGAGAGAGAATCCACATGGTGATGTCACACATCAAACACATGGATATACGTAACTCACACTTTAATTGTTCACCTGCTGGGCGTTATCAAATGTCTCAGGGTTCATATTGATCTGATGACTGAATCCACTCTGCAGCCACACTGGGATTACAAGCACCACTTCAAAGTTTTGAAATCAGGGAAGGTTTCTCAAGCTGAAGCCATCAGAAGTCGGCAGGACTCTCTGAACGAGGGACGATGCGCTGATTCTGCCCCGAGGAGCTGAAAAGCCTCCACAACTCTTCAACCTGTTGATAGATTCCTGCAGCTCAGAGTCCAGGCCAGATGATACCAGGACGGGATTTTATTAGTATTGATTGATTGATTGATTCAGGTGCGTCTGCGATGGACTCTGCATGTCTGTTTCACAGTCAGGTGTCTAATCCACCAAAAAGGCAGATGGCCTGCAGATTTTCCGATAAAGTGTCCGAGCCCCGGCTCCAGAGTCTGGTGCCTCTGGTAAGGCACAGGCCCACAAGTGGGTGGGAGTGCTAGAAGATGTTTCCAGCTCCTCGTTAGCCCATTAACTCTTTTCAGAAAAGCCATCTCAAACTTTTACAAAAACAAAAACAGTTTTTGAATATTGCTGTTTCCATCATCCTTTTCTAAATCGACAGTTAGAAATGCGCATAAGAAAAACCTTAATGGAAACTCGGCTACTGATTCACATCTGGATTATTGAGCTGAATAAAATCAGTTTTTCATTGTCTTTTTATGATGTGTCTGATGTGGGATTACAGGAGTAAAAACGTTTCGCATGATGTCTTGTCATGAAAAAGTTCATGAAGGATTGTTTGATTTGAGAGACAGAAAAATGGCCGACTGACGGACTCGCTGCCCCGACACCCACGTTATTGACGAGACAGAGTTCCTGATGACGCCGTCTGTCGGTGAAGTACAAACAGGGACGGCGCTGGGCGACCTGAGCAGTCTTTGAACTCCATGAGTTGTGGGTCTAGTAGCAGCTGTTTAGAATGACCTTAGTCCACAAAAATCAATCAGCACAAACATGCTGGGAAGCCCCGGGAACTGGGCCGGTGCGTCTGTGTGCGGCCGGCCCGCGCCGCTCTCGTCCAATCGGTACGCTGATGATGCAGGATGTTTTGACAGGTTATCTTTCTCTTTCCTTCCATGACAAAGCACATTTTCTCCTGATTCAGGCCTGAACTGGACAGGCTGGACTAGTGGACCTGACCCAGTGGAAAACTGTCACACAAACACAGTCAAGATGTTTTCAATGATTGAAAAGAGCCGTTGGCCTCGTTGACCTGCGTCTCAGGCCTTGTGTGACTGATGGAGGTTTGGCTTTAAGGACCATCGTGGACACAGAGGACAGCATGCTGCCGGTGTGCCAGGATGTCCGACCCGTTTGGGTTCTGGGCAGGACACACCGACTGTCTGCCTGGCTGCCTGGCATTGCTGCTGCCCAAGCTGTGGTCTTCAGCTTCACTGAACCTTGACTGTGTTTCTCTTTGTGGGACTGAACCGCTTGTCGGTTATCTCCTTCTGGAAAAGCAGTGTCCTTGTTGCTTCATATAGCCCGGCTCTATTGATAAGCCTTATGTCTCCCGATAGCTGCCACGCTTTCAAGTCCCGCACAAAACAGACGGCTGCCTTTTATGTTGTTTTCCCAAGCCAAGGACGGACAAACCTCCTGCAGCACCAAGCTGGCTAATCAGTAATGAGTAACTTGCTGAGGCCAGTGTTCCCCTCAGATCCGCTGCTTTACGCTCTTCTTCTGTTTCATCTTTTGCGCCTCTGAAAGTCTGAAACTTTGTTAGCGTTTTGTCTTCGGCTACTTCTTTGTTCTCGCTGGCTCCGCCCCCTTTTCTGGTGCTTCTGCTCATCTTTAATGGAGGCAGTAAACAAATGCGGCTTGTTAATGAAAAATCAGAAAGAATGGAGCAGCATGTCTTTGGTCTGCAGCCGTGCCACCAACACATGGCGTTCTGTTGAAACATTATTACCACTATATGACTTTATTTAGGACTTGCCAGATAAAACTGATTAGGTGACAGAGAGGGAACAAAAGAGGAATCCTCTTCAGGCTCCCTCACTGTGATTCTGCTTTCTGAGCCAACAGCACCAGTTCCTTCCCAAACTGGCACTGCCATCCTCAAACCCCCGCCACACACACACACACACACACACACACACACACCCCTCTCCACCCCTCTCCGCCTTTCTGCATTCAACATGTCAGAGTCTCAACAATCACAACTTCACAATCTTTGCATCAGACCCTGCAGATGCTGCTTTTTCTGCTAGGATTTAAACCTGAACGTTCAGTGTTTTATGGAGGTAGTTGCATACTAAACATCTTTTCAGCTCTTTTAGTTTTGGGTTATAAAACTGGCTGCAGGGATCCTGACATGAAAGTTTCTGTTTGTCAATCACAAAAACCACCTCGGGACTTTGTGTCCAGTTCTGATCAGAGGACTGATCAGCCTTCATCAGCTGGTTGGGTTTCTAAAGCTCCTTCCTGCAGGTAGCTTTAGAAATACGAATCTAAATGGATTAGCCAATCAGAGCACTGCAGCATGGATCAGCCAATCAGAGCAGGGCTCAGAAAGCTGCAGCAGGTTTTCTAAACATTCAGCTTCACTTATGCAGCCTGCATGTGACTCCATTCTCGTGGCATGGCTGCACTTCTTCAGCTTGTTTTCCACAGGAACACATTCCAGCAGCCATTATCCCCCCCAAGCCTTTCTGTTTTCTGGGTAACCAGACCCAGATGGTACCTGGTACCGACACCAGCGGCTCTCGCCGGTTTCCCCTGAAATGTTGCCTTCTGTGAGTCTGACACTGCAGTCAGCAGCCAGGAAGCCCAGCAGCAAGGCGCGGCCCGTTCTGAGGTCACGCTGGGGTCAACAGGGGCTTAGCAAGGCAACAGGTGTGGGAGGGGGGAGGGCAGGAGTTCAGTTCAACACTTGGACATTTAGATGAGCTGTTTTAGTTTCTCTAAATGAAATTGCCCGTTTCTGATGTTTGTGTCCGTAGAGTTTATAAATGAAGAAAACAAAAGAGGCTGAGAAGCTGAGATGATTTTGCTTTTCTGCTCTGGTGTTCATCACCTGTCTCTACAGCGCCGCCCTGCAGGAAGAAACTCTTAACAGTTTGTGTCCAGGATGTGTGCGACCGGTACACATCCTGTCGCACACATCCGACCAATTGGTACCGGGCCGCGCAAGAAATAATTAAATATTTCCGTTTTATGAATTATTTGAGTGTGGAGGATCTTTTATTTTGAAAGTCCTTTAACCGGATTCTCTCGGTTCCGTCTTGCCGCCAACATGGAGCCACAAGCAGCAAAATGAGTCAGAAACGGATCAGATTGTTTGTAAAGTTTCTTTGCGAAGGGAAAAGGCCCAGAGAAGAGACAGGAGGATGGATTTATCCCGGCAGGTGATTCCCACAGTCCAAGCTCTGCATGATATGGTGACCGGATGTTAATGAGGCAATGAAGCTTCAAGCTGCTTCTCCACTAGAGACCAAGAACCCTGAGCATCAGCAACACTTCCGGTCTCATCGTCTCTCGTCTCTCCCAGATGGACCGTCTGGTTGCAGAGAAACAAGCTCAGGGCTCCATTAGTCGTTATCCTGAGTTAAAGTTTTCACCAAAGTAAAATGTTTGTTTTTGTGGCGCATCTGTATCTTATTTTGAAGGGATATTAAACGTTACCATAGCGACCAGAGTCAGAGAGCGTTAGGGCAGTGGAGAGACGAGACGAGAGGAGTTTGTGAGTTTTAGGTCTGGTTCACACCATTTAAGGATTGTGGGCCGATTTTCCAGACCTCTGTGACCACAGAGCCGATAAAAGTCCAACAGGTTCGGTCGGTTCGTGAGTCCAGCAGCAACACACCACAGAACCGATTCCAGAAGAAAATCCAGTAAAACCCCCAACAGACCAAACATGAATTTAGAATAATCAAACAGGATGACGATGTAGAAGCAGCAGTGATAGTTTGTGGCTCATTTTAAGCGATAAAAAACAAAAAGAAAAGATGTTTGATAAAAGATGGCGGAGCAGCTGCTCTATTTGCTGCTCTATGATTTGGAGGTGAGTTATGTTTTATCATAGTTAACATTTTAACTGAATAATCATAACCACATATAATAAACATATATAAAAATGACATTTACATATAGTAATAAACATTTCCACATATCACCTCTGATGTCTCAGTTGCCATGACAACTGTCTGGGATCCCCTCCGTTCTTACGTCACCGCGCTTTCTGATTGGCTATCTGTCACATTCAACAGGCTGCGTTTCGCTCCCAGTCAGTAAAAACCCCACAGGCTGGATAATCGGGCCGAGACAAAGTTGAATATGAACGATTGTAGATCGGACATATTCAACACATCACCACGTTACACAGCACACGCTGCAGGACGCTGGAAGACTGTCGTAAAGGGAAAATCGGGGCAATAAAACAAAAAGGCTTTAGTGGGAACACCAACATGCAGAAGCATTTCCCCCCCAAACCCCCGGCTGCAGCAAAACTGCCAAGTCTTGACCGGATCACTCGAGGAACCGTTTCAGCCCTAGTTGCTACTAGTTGCTGCTGGTTGCTGCTGGTTGCAGGTTGCTGCTGCAGGTTGCTGCTGTAGGTTGCTGCTGGCTGCTGCAGGTTGTTGCAGGTTGCTGCTGGTTGCAGGTTGCTGCTGGCTGCTGGTTTCTACTGGTTGCTGCTGGTTGCAGGTTGCTGTTGGCTGCTGCAGGTTGTTGCAGGTTGCTGCTGGTTGCAGGTTGCTGTTGGCTGCTGCAGGTTGTTGCAGGTTGCTGCTGGTTGCAGGTTGCTGTTGGCTGCTGCAGGTTGTTGCAGGTTGCTGCTGCTGGCTGCTGTAGGTTGTTGCAGGTTGCTGCTGGTTGATGCAGGTTGTTGCAGGTTGCTGCTGGTTGATGCAGGTTGTTGCAGGTTGCTGCTGGTTGCAGGTTGCTGTTGGCTGCTGCAGGTTGTTGCAGGTTGCTGCTGCTGGCTGCTGTAGGTTGTTGCAGGTTGCTGCTGGCTGCTGTAGGTTGTTGCAGGTTGCTGCAGGTTGATGCAGGTTGTTGCAGGTTGCTGCTGGTTGCAGGTTGCTGTTGGCTGCTGCAGGTTGTTGCAGGTTGCTGCTGCTGGCTGCTGTAGGTTGTTGCAGGTTGCTGCTGGTTGATGCAGGTTGTTGCAGGTTCCTGTTGGTTGCAGGTTGCTGCTGGTTGCAAGTTGCTGCTGGTTGCAGGTTGCTGCTCACTGCTGCAGGTTGTTGCAGGTTGCTGCTGGTTGATGCAGGTTGTTGCAGATTCCTGCTGGTTGCAGCGCTGCCTCCCAGCTGCTCCCCTCTGCTGCGGTGTCTTCCCTTCCTCCAGAGGGCGCTAGTCGCTGCAGCAGCTGAACCAGGCAGAAGTTTTCATGAACCTGAAGTTAAAAATTAGAACTAAACCCAGTAAAGTCAGTCGAACTTCCAGTTTGTTGTTGACGTCCTGGTGGCGAAGATGAGGAGCTGCAGCTCCTGATGAGGATAACGGCTGTCAGAGCCGCTGTTGTCGTCATGACGCAGCAGAAAAGCGGCTCACTGTCTGCTGAGTCAGGAAGAGACTCATCAGCTGGTTGAGCTCTGCAGCTTCACCACACCTCACTTCAACCTGTTTTTGTTTCACATCCTGTTTGTAGCAGCAGGCCTTGGTTTTACATGAAGAGTGTGTGAGATGCAGTTTGATACGTTGCAGGCCGTTAGCGGCGCTGCATGATTGCTGCATCTCTGCTGTCTCGCCCTTTGATTATGACTCAGTGCTGCGGCCGTTTGCCTCAAACTGAAAGCAGTGAGATGGAAATATTTAATGTTGCTCGGGGTGTCAACCTGTTTTAGTTTGAATATTCGTTGGGATGCGGCAGTAGCCCCTGTGGGAGGCTAAAGCTCAGGCTCCTGTTAATCAGTGATGTCGTCTGTTTTCCTGTCCAGGACGTGAAATCAGCCGTGAGCGGCAGCGACACACACCGCCATCATTCCTAACGAGGAAATGATCAACCAATCACATGGGAATCCGTCCCTCTGGTCATGTGCTCTGATTTCACACAACAGTTAAAGTTCACTCAGATGAGAGGGAGGGCGTTCTTCACACGACCTTTTCCAAAGTAAAGTGAGAAAACGGCAGATTGCTGGTTCTGAACTGGAAAATAGCGCTGGAATGCTGGGAGGAGTGGGAGGGATGTGGAAATTAGTGAAACTTTGCAGCTTTCCTACCAAAGATCACAGGAAAAATCCAGAAGTTCTTAAATCCTGCTGGCCTGCAGCGTCGATCCGCTGCTGCTTTGTGTGGATTTAAAGTTTTAAGTCTGAGGCGATTCTGGTTGCTGCAGCTCCGATTGGCTTCACAACTTCAACTGCATCACTCAGGATCTGTTTGAGTTTATCCATATGTTGCAGCAGACTGTTTACATGTAGGAACGTCTGAAGCTTCAGTTTCTCATGATGCATTATGGGATGCAGGAATAAAAAGGATGAGCAGGGCGGGGTCAGAGGTCAGGGAGGTCGCTGACCTCTAAGACACAGACATTAAATCACTCTGATCCCTGACTGCAAACTTTAATATGTGTGTACATGTACTCACACTCACATACGTTCAAATGAGAACTGGAATCTTAACGATCAGAACTTCAGTTTGAACGTCCGAGGAAGAGGAGAGGATGAAGAGGCGGTGAGCTCCAGCCCGCACAGCGCCGCAGCGTTAATATTCAGCTCAGAAATACTTTATTAATCCTAAGATCCTAAACAAAACGTTGCTGCTGTGGACAGGAAAGCTCTCCTGTAGAGGTCAGCGTTGCAGCGGCTCTGATCAACCCTCTGACTGGAGACACTCTGTTGTTCCGACAGGCTGAGGAAGAGGAAGCTCTGGGTTTTCTGTTTGTTTAGGAATTTATTGAAAGTGGATATATTAACTGTTTTAACAAAGTAAATATTAGAAATATTAGATAACAGGAGTACCACCTGTTCATGTTGGCGTTGATGTTCATGTTGGCGTTGACGTTGATGTTGACGTTGATGTTGACGTTGATGTTGGCGTTGATGTTGACGTTGATGTTGACGTTGATGTTGGCGTTGATGTTGACGTTGATGTTGACGCTGATGTTGATGTTGACGATGTTGGCGTTGACGTTTATGATGTTGATGTTGACGCTGATGTTGATGGCGTTGATGTTGATGTTGATTTTGACGCTGATGTTGATGTTGATGTTGGCGTTGATGTTGTCGCCTCCATCGCTGCAGGCGGCTTCAGACCAGATCTGGACGTTTTCTCCTTCTCTGAATCAGAAATCTGAACCTGTAAAACTTTTTGTTTGAAGAGTAAACTATAAATATGAAACAATGGCAACAGGAAGTGCTTTTATTTTGATAGGCTGGTCGTATCTTTGCAATGAGACAGGTAGCTTAGCGGTGAGTGATTTAATGCATCGTTTGCTTGCCGTACAGGCGGAGGGGGGTTTGTTTCCTGACCTCCGGCTCTTTGCTTCCTGTCCTGTCTCTGACCACTTCCTGTTTTACTGCTGTGAGTGCGCCGGCCAGCGCCGCCCCTCCCGGCTGAACTGGTTTCAGATGAGTCTCTGTTCTCAGCTGGACTTGGTCCTTTATTGTCCCTTTGAGGGGCAACGCATAAAGATCAGCAATAATAACAAAGACAATCAATCAGTGAGTAATTCTGACTGAACCTCAACTGAAACCAAGTAGAACTAAAAGCAGCCGGTCTCTGAGAGAGAAGCAGGAAGTGAGAAATGGCCGACCTGAGATGATCTTCTTTCTGCATCTCATTATTCTGGCTGATCAAGATAAATACCCACTTTTATTTCTATATTTAACTATGACTTCTCTTATGCGCTGGATTCCTCCAACCGTCATAGTGAAACTAATTTCATATTCTGACGGATCAGGAAACCAGTTCTAGATAAAAACCATTTTAAATAAGGAGGGAAATAAACGAGAGCCTTCATCAGAACCAGAACAGACTGATGCAGCTCATGTTGCTATTCTGATAAAATAATTAATAGTTTCTACCTCTGACAGGCTTTCTCAGCTGATCTCATTATTTCAGTCTCAGAGCGTTACTCTGAGTTTTACACATGAACACATACTGAAACTTTTCTGTTTTCTGTTCTCTCCAAAGCTGCTTGTACATAACAGATACGTTAGTTTATAAAAACTAGTGGTTAAAATGTTTAATGGAGTTAATTTCAGGGTCTGTAGTTAATTAATCACGTTAATCAAACCCATATTTTGATCAAATAAGCAGCATTTTCCATTCAAAGTGTTTTCCAGAGTTTCAGGAGCTCCTGATTATTCCTGGAGCTTCGTTAGAAATGGATCACAGTAATCTGAGTTATAAACGGGGAATTCCTCCACAGCAGCGATCATCAGTGAACTGTTAACACAATTAATCGATACATACAAAAGTCCCAAACTAGAACCTTTGTATTTGCATGTTTCTGGTACGTCCGTAAATCTGAGGCACAGACAAGATCTGCTAACAGCAGCGATGAAGCGACTTCTCTCAGTTCACTTCTGCTTCTGACTGATCTGATTGGAAAAGACTGTTAGCATATCAGAGGCTATGCTAACATTCATGCCAGCAGAAACTCTGGAAAGATGAAAGGATAGAAAAACTTTTTGCTCCAACATGAAGAAGAACCTGAAGATTAAAAACTGTAAATAACTCTGATGCTCAGCTCAGGTTGACATTTATCCAATAACTTAGCAGCAAAAGGGGTTTAGAATTGAAATGTTGCTGATTTTGTTGAAAGTTTTTAATTAAAATGTGATTAATTTTGATTAATTAAAAACAGTCAAATGAGCCATTTAAAACTCAAAGTCCAGGAAAACATGTTTCTGTTTCTATGTCGTCATTTTGAGCAAGAGGAGACGAACCAAAGCCAGATTTCCAGCCTGTCACTATTGATGGATTAGAAATCATATTGATCATTTTAACGATGGCGTTTGACAAAATCTAATGTCTGTTATGGGTTCTCACAGCTGCTGGCTATATGATGTGTTTATGATGTTTAATGTTTTTATGATGTAAAGCACTTTGAACTGCCGTATTGCTGAAATGTGCTATGCCAAAAACTGATCGATTGACTGAGTGATTGATCTTACCAGCGATGATAATGTGAACAGAATGTAAATCATTTCAGCATTCGGATGTTAATAATGAAAGCCTTTGTGACTCGTTAGCATCCAGCTAACCACTCATCCGAACTTCTCTGGAGAAAATGATTCTGTGGTTTCAAATTCGCCTGAGATGTTCTGAGACGATTTCTGATTCTGGATTTGCAGCTTTCAGGCCCAAGCTGCCGTGTTTGTACGTCGTGCCTGTTGATTCGCTGAGCTGAGTCCCCACAGCGGCTCAGAGCCGAGCGGTTCCCACAGGGAGCCACAACACTGGCCGTTTCCGCTGCGTGTGGCTGCAGATGTTCCACCATGTGTCTGCATGCAGGAGGAATCCCCCAGGCCGTCTCCACTCACTGAACATGGGCCTCTTGTTATTTGCATGCAGCGTGTGTGTGTGTGGGTGTGCGTGTGTGGGTGGGTGTGTGTGTGTGTGTGTGTGTGTTGGTGGGTGTGCGTGTGGGTGTGGGTGTGTGTGTGTGTGTGTGTGTGTGTGTGTGAGCGCAGGCTCTGAATGAGCCCCAGCTGCCCCGCTGGTCGCCGCTGGACAGCTGATGAATGAACAGGATGAAACAAACTGCTGGGTGATGCGGCGGCGTTTCGTCTCCCATCTGGCCTGACGGAGGCGCGCGCCCTGTTGATGCAACACACAAATATTTAAAACATGGAAGGTCATCAGGTTTGCTCACACTCTCATCAGGAACTCCCAGCAGAACCAGAGGAGTCGGGATGGAGAGCAGTCAGCTTTGGTGGCAACAAGTGGGGGAGGGACGTCCAGCGTTGAGGCTGAACCTACCATGACTCAGCAGAAATGAGTTTGATCAGTGAAGCAGGAAGAACACCTGCTGGAAACACTAAGCTGACTTCAACTTCCACTATCTGGTTGAAAACCACATTTTCATTTAATCTGTTTTATTTTGCATTTGATTGATAAACAGATCAAATTTAATCTGGCTTCCAGAAATATAGAACTACATATGATAGATGTCACTGTCTCTTTCCTAAGCAGGTTTCTGTGGCTTCGTGTTGGTTCTTGGGTCTTTTTTGGTTCTTGGGTCTTTTTGGTTCTTGGGTCTTTTTGGTTCTTGGGTCATTTTTGGTTCTTGAGTCTTTTTTGGTTCTTGGGTCTTTTTGGTTCTTGGATCTTTTTTGGTTCTTGGGTCATTTTTGGTTCATGGGTCATTTTTGGTTCTTGGGTCTTTTTGGTTCTTGGGTCATTTTTGGTTCTTGGGTCTTTTTGGTTCTTGGGTCATTTTTGGTTCTTGAGTCTTTTTTGGTTCTTGGGTCTTTTTGGTTCTTGGATCTTTTTTGGTTCTTGGGTCTTTTTTGGTTCTTGGGTCTTTTTTGGTTCTTGGGTCTTTTGTAAAGTTCAGTATTTTCCAGCACAAAGACGCGACTCTGTTGCCTTCAGTTGTCACAAATATTAAACATGACTTCATAGAGATCTAACTTTACATTTTGACTCCTTGGAACTGAAATCTTTCCTTCCTTCGCTGAAGTTTTTCAGAACCGTATGCTGTAAGCCCACAGCATGATGCTTCCACCGCCAAGCTTCGCTGTCGCCATGGTGATTCAGAACCGTCCTTCCTCCAGACACGGTGCGTTCAGTGACACCCAGAGAGTTCAGCTCTGGTCTCGTCTTGAAGGTTCTGGATCAAAACTCCAACGTTTCTCACCGGATCATCAGAGGTCTGGAAATGCAGCTGGAACTTTAACTATTAGCAACTTTTATAACTTTGTAGAACCAAACCCTGGTAACTAAGTAGCCAACTGGTTAAACTGGATTTCATTGAGTTGTTTCAGAGTAAAGGGGGCAGAGCTTTCTTCTTGTTATATATGGATAATGATTTGTGGATTTCTCTTCATGCGGCGTTGGTGCGGCCCGGCCCGGTCTGCACCCGTTTCATCCACAGATGTTCAGGTTTTATGCCCAAAATAAGCAAAAGTAGAACGGAGACTGGAGTCTGAGCTCAGTTCTTGTTTTGGGGACTTTGCCAGTTTTTGTGTCCAGCGTGTTTTAGCACCTGAAATCCTTTGACTCTAAAGTTTACCGGATTTTAATGATCCTCTGCCTGCGCCTTCATTAGGAACCTTCATGTAGTTTTGGGTGATTGGCCTTTTGGAGCAGAGCGTCTCTGAATCCTCCTGGCAGTAAAATGTCCACTGACTGACAAAGAATCCAGAGAGGAGTCAGTTCCTTCATCGGCTGTTCTCAGTACCAGAACTTCACATGGCGCTAATTGTGACGCTGCTTTTCTTCTAATCACGTTTCTGGCTGAAGAGTTTTACGGTTCTGAAGGATTCGTTTCACCGTCAGTCGGCCCAGTCAGCGGTTCCGGAGACTGGTCATCCAGATTTCAGCCTTCCTTCATGTCAAATCTTGTTCACAGATTTCTCTGTTGAACGAAACTCCAAGTTTTTTTGCAGAAATGTATGCATTTTTCTACAGTATATCCAAAATATTCCAAAGAAATATAAAGATTAAAGCGATTATTTATGAAAAGTAAAACAGAAACTGTGCATCAACAGGGATCAAAATATTCACACCTCCATCTTCTGGCTGCTGCCTCTGACTCCTAATTATAAAAAATCCAACATAAAAATATTAAATATTTGATTTTTTTTGTTACTATTTGTACTAATCCCTGATGAGCTTTATTATTAAAGTCAGATATTGAGGTTGAAGTGGAAATAATGGATTTGGTTTGAGTCTCCTTGTATAGACAGGTGTGCGTCTCCCTCTGTGCGTGTGTGTGTGTGTGTGTCTCCCTGGGTGTGTGTGTGTGTCTCCCTCTGTGTGTGTGTGCGTCTCCCTCTGTGCAGGGGTGTGTGTATCTCCCTCTGTGTGTGTGTGTGTGTCTCCCTGTGTGTGTGTGTGTGTCTCCCGGTGTGGGTGTGTGTGGGTGTGTGTGTGTGTGTGCGTGTGTGTGTCTCCCTGTGTGGGTGTGTGTGTGTGTGTCTCTTTGTGTGCGTGTGTGTGTGTGTGTGTCTCCCTCTGTGTGTGTGTGCGTCTCCCTCTGTGCAGGGGTGTGTGTGTGTCTCCCTGTGTGTGTGTGTGTGTCTCCGTGTGTGTGTGTCTGCCTGTGTGTGTGTGTGTGTCTCCCTGTGTGGGTGTGTGTGTGTGTGTGTGTGTGTGTGTCTCCCTGTGTGGGTGTGTGTGTGTGTGTCTCCCTGTGTGTGTGTGTGTGTGTGTCTCTCCCTCTGTGCAGGGGTGTGTGTGTGTCTCCCTGTGTGTGTGTGTGTGTGTGTCTCCGTGTGTGTGTGTGTGTGTGTCTGCCTCTGTGTGTGTGTGTGTCTCCCTGTGTGTGTGTGTGTGTGTGTGTGTCTCCCTCTGTGGGTGTGTGTGTGTGTGTGTCTCCCTGTGTGTGTGGGTGTGTGTGTGTGTGTGTCTCTCCCTCTGTGCAGGGGTGTGTGTGTCTCCCTCTGTGTGTGTGCAGTTCCTGTGTGGGGAGCTCCGGCCGTCCTGTGAACAGTGTCTGGTCTTATCTCTTGTGTTTTATGTTTCTGGCAGCCGGGGCCACAAGCGGCCCTTTGTGGCCCTTTGTGGCCCTTTGTGGCCCCGGCTCTGCCTGCAGATCCACCAGTGCAGCTGTTCACCACTGCTGCTCATATCTGGCTGTGAGGGACGCATTCATGTAGCGTCGCTGTGGGGCACGGCTGAAAATCTGAATGCGAGGGATTCGTACGTGATGCATATCTGCAGAGAGACGACGGAATACGAGCTTCATGTCCGGCGGATTTCTGGCCGAGCCGTCCGCTCAACAGACTTTGAGATAAAGAAGCAACTGTAGAGGAGTGTTTTGATGACATCACAGATCCTGGTTCTGGTTCTGGTCCGATCAGAAGACCCCTCGGTTATTCTGCCGTTAATCCTGTTGAAAATCAAAGCTGCAGATATTCTGATATTTAGTCATGATAAATGTGTCTGGACGATAAATCGTCCCAGAAGTTATTGTGATAAACGATAATATTGTTATTTTGAGAACAGTTTCAAGTAATTTAATGATAATGGATAATAATTCAAGAAAATTCTGAGCAGAAACAAGAAATACAATGAATTATGAAGTCTTTAAAAATGTTTAGTTGAGATCAAAGACTTTTATCATCCAGTTTTTGGTAGAAAGAGAAAAACAATAAATAATGCAATTTAAAATGATTGAATTTGTTTTAATTTATCATGCAATGAATTGATTTTTTTCTTTATTGCGAGGCCTAATGACATTATTTTCTCTTGAAGTTCTTCATGTCCGGTTCTCTTCTGGGGGGAAAGTTTTAGAAAACTTTCATAAACGTCTTTAAACCAGGAATGAAGCGCCGTCCTCATGTGTGGACGGGGTTAAAGTCTGCCCACCTCTGAGCCCAGCTGAGGCTCCTCAGCAGGATTTAAAGCTCGAACTGGAATCAGGAGCTGGAATGTAAGACGTCATCATGCGGCATTCAGGAACAAACCGATTCTTTTAACGGCTCTTTACTCTGAACCAAAGGACTCTGGTCTCGGTTAGCAGAGCCGTTCTTTGTTGAGACTCCGGCGGCCATTGTTGCTGCTGCTCATACTGCAGTCTGACTGCGAACACAAGGAAATAAATCTAATTTCAGCAAAAAGTTGGAATTGAGTCTCCAGACCTGCTGTGTGAACCCAGCCTAATTTTACACATAAATAATAATTTGTTTTATGAAAGTTATTAAAAACCCAGATCATCCTAAAAGATTCTGTGGTTTGGTTTTGTCTCAGCGTCTTTGTGACGATCCTCCAAGGTCTTTATCCCGCTTTAATCATCCGCATTGAGCGAAACTTGGGAACATCTGTGCAAGCAGAGAGGAAGAGGAGCCATTCTTCAGCAGCAAACCGTCACAAAGGAGACGGCGGAGACGGCCAGTCATCGGCCCTGAAAAGACCGGCGCAGCGCCCAACAAACGGCAGACGCTCCAAAGAGCTTCCTGAGGGGAAAGCTGTTTGCGCTCTCTTTGTTCTGACTCTCGGATCACAGAGCCCATCAGAATGAGGAGATTAGGGACCGAACGGGCCGGGGCCCGACCCGCGCCGCTGCCTTTGTAAACACCCACCTGGAGCAGGTAGAGCTGCAGCTGTTTCTACCTGGAGGAGCTGATGAGGGCTGTGTTGTTCACATGGGGAGATTCCCATCGCTGCAGGAGCTGCACCCGGAGCAAACACAGAGAGAGAGGAAACAGGAAGTGAGGCGCTGCCACTGACCAACTGCATGATGGGATTCCACCAGGCTGGTTTGGATCCAGTTCCAGACCAAAGCAAAGGTCCAGCTGGAGTTATTCTCCTGGCATTGAGCAGTGAGCCGGTGACGGCTGGGATAACGGCGGCCATGTTGGGTCTGAAGTCTTCCTCACCTGGACCCATTTCACACAATCCAAGACAAAAATCCTCCGTGTTCCCACAAAATCCAGTCCGTGTTTTCACAACGATTGGCTTTGCTGCTTTCCCGATTCAACGGATCGGAACTGGAACAGAACTGGAGTGGATCTGAACCGGATCGGAACCGGAGCGCCGCTCGCAGCTGATGGGACGGAAAAACTCTGAGGAGGAAACAAAATATAATTTATGTTTAACTCAAACCTTTTTTGAGATTCAGGCATTTTAACATGTTCAGTTTTGATCTGCAGGTTTTTTTATTGTGAAAAAGTTTGAATTTAAACCTAAAAACTCACTGAGCCGAACTCTTTCACTGACAAACCTCAAAATATGGAAAAGAATATTTAGGTTTCAACATAATCTCTTTCCTGTGCAATGTGGAACATGTTTTATGATTTTCCAAGTTTGGATTATATTGAAACAATAAAAATGAGGTTTTTGTTAATAAATGAAAACTTCTTGATTTCTATGTTTTTTCTCCAACTGATTAATTTGACTGAAATTATTTTTTTTTAGTTATCAGTGAGATTTTGTTGCTAAAATTAAAAGATAAATTAATTAAGGATGCAATCCCACCAGCCCTGTTCAATCTGCTTTTACCAAACTCCAATTTGTTTTTCTACAAACTGGTTCGGTTGGTGAGGTGTGAACACTAATCGACCTCTGACCTCTGGTCCTCCAAACCTCGGTCTGGGTTCAGTTGAAGTAAACTCTGGTTCGGTTTGAATGACAAGCGGACCAGAGTCCGCTCCAAAAGCAGGAAGTGGACTACATCGCAGGGCATTCTGGGTAAATACAACCAAAGCTAACGTTCTAGTCTAGCGCTAGCAGCAGAAATGGCTCCTGGTCTTCAGCCAAAGCCTAAAGAGAAATCCTCCAACACTAAAATCTGACGCCTCCATCTTGTTTCCATCTGGTGAAGAAGGAAGTTGCTCTCAGTGTCTTCAGAGGTTTTATGTCGTTTCCTTCAGTGGTTCTTGGTGCAGCGCCCCCACAGGCCAGGAGGGGAACAGGTTGGTTTGACTCAGAACCACAGCAGTTGAAGATGGAGCAGATTTTGGTTTCTATAGAACTGTATCTACCAGAGTATTGGGGGGGGGGGGGGAGAGACTGTCCTTTTTTTAGCTGCTCGTTAAATCTATGTATTTAGGCAACATTTTCCACATAATCAGATTGAGATGTTTTCTATTTGAGCCATAAAGTCAGAGAAATCTTTCGGAGAACTCGTTTTCTCGTGGATGTTTGTCAACTTTCAGCTCAGAGGCGTTTAAACTGGTTCTCCAGCAGGATGCTAGAAGAACTCTGATTTACATTGATTTCCACATCCTGAGCATTTTCCTCTGTTTGTCTTCCAGGAACAACGAGGCTGGCAGAGAAACGGTGATAGGAGTTGTTTTCAGGTATGACTTGTTTTATTAGAGAGGCGCCAATCCGATCAGCAGATTCTGATTCGATTGGCACACCTCTGTTTATAATGTTTCATCTCTCTGGTTGTTCCGTATATTTGTAATGTTTCAGCTCTCTGGTTGTTCCGTATATTTGTAATGTTTCAGCTCTCTGGTTGTTCCGTATATTTGTAATGTTTCATCTCTCTGGTTGTTCCGTATATTTGTAATGTTTCATCTCTCTGGTTGTTCCGTATATTTGTAATGTTTCATCTCTCTGGTTGTTCCGTATATTTGTAATGTTTCAGCTCTCTGGTTGTTCCGTATATTTGTAATGTTTCAGCTCTCTGGTTGTTCCGTATATTTGTAATGTTTCAGCTCTCTGGTTGTTCCGTATATTTGTAATGTTTCACCTCTCTGGTTGTTCCGTATATTTGTAATGTTTCAGCTCTCTGGTTGTTCCGTATATTTGTAATGTTTCAGCTCTCTGGTTGTTCCGTATATTTGTAATGTTTCAGCTCTCTGGTTGTTCAGTATATTTGTAATGTTTCAGCTCTCTGGTTGTTCCGTATCTTTGTAATGTTTCAGCTCTCTGCTTGTTCCGTATCTTTGTAATGTTTCAGCTCTCTGAGGACATGAAGGCTTCAGTTTTGCAAGGTTTTGGTCGTATTTGAGATTCAGACGCGGTTCTGGTGCCGCTGGTTCTGTTTGGATTGAAAGCGTCTCTTGTGACTCCTCAGTTTCAGCCCGGTGTGTGTTCAGAGGCAGCAGTGGAAATGCTTGCTCTGATTTCAGAACTGAAAGTTTGGTTGGCGTTAGGATGGAGGTGCAGTTCTGGTGCTGACTGTGGTTTCAGAAGCGCCGGTTCTGGTCGTGTAGAGGCTGCAGTGCGGCTCAGCTCCGTCCTCAGCAGGTTGGGCTCTGATCAGTCAGGTAAAGGTCAGCACAGACTGCAGTATTGACCTGATTTCAGTATCACAGTGATGTGATACCACTATTGTGTCTTTCTCTACCATCGAAACCCCAGCAGCTCAGATTCCTGTAAACGCTGCAGGTGATTTCTCTCCTGCAGCGTTTCGCTCTCATTCACATTATGAAACAGAGATGATTTAGTTATTAATAGACTGATATAAAATCAGTCTGTGCTCCTCTGCTCTCTCTAAACTGCAACAGCTCGTGTTTTCTGTGTTTGTTTGTCTCAGTAAATGAAACAAAAATGAAAATAGATGGATGATTAATATTTTTTGTAACTGAAATTTTATTTAGGAAGCAAGTTTGCACCACTTCTGTTTTTCCTGCTCAGTGTTGACCAATCAGAGAGCTCCTGGTCAACAGGTGTATCTGTTGATCATGCACACCTGGTCAACATCATCAACATCATCCTGTAGACGAGACACAGGCAGCCATGTTGGATTGTGGTTCTCATGGAGATTTCCAGGCAGATCGTCTCATTGGGCCGAGCGCCGTTTCCCACAATGCACCAAGTCATCACTGTAGATAGATTTTAGCTAGAAAAATAGGAATAATCCTGCAGATTATGGCTGAAATGATTAATCAAATCAATCATTTTGAAAAATTATTGAAATAATCGTCAACTAATTTAGTAATTGATTAATGAAGTGTGTGTGTGTCAAGAGCATACAGACTCAAAAATAAGACATTTGTAAAATAAAAAAAACATATATATATGTATGTACTGTATGTATGTATATAAACAAATATTTTATTTATGTAGTCATTTATTTGTCAATATTAAAAAGCACTTTTAGCACCAAAGTGTTGTACAGAAGTCAATAACTAAACTATTTCTAATTAAAGAAAACAATATCATAAAATACTGTCTAACAATTGCAACATTTTTTAATTGATTGACCTTTTTGTTTATGTGTTTATTTGCCTGAATGGACAGATCTGGCTCTTTGCTTGTTTACCTGGTATTTATATGAAATATTAGTTTTTTTGTTTTGCTTTTTCTTTGAATAAATAAACAAGGAGTCATAATGTAAAAGATGAGATATTAATGGCGGAGCGTTAAAAGGCGTTGCTACTTCCTGTCTCATGGTGTCACAGCCACCATTTTGTTTTCCGTCGACAGAAAACCTCATAAACTCTCCAGTGTTTATTGCCCGAGTTCTGCTTCCTGCTTCATGAAGACGAAGAGATTCAGATCCTCAGAGCAACGATGTGACGTTCTGAAAGACGTTCCTTCTGAGATTCTGACTGCCGTTGCATTAATAAGCCAGTATCTGCAACATTCATCCCCTCTCAGCCACAGACGTTCTTCTGATGCCAGGAATGCGCGACAGCTCGTCAACGCTGGCCGGGGTCAAAGGTCAGCTGAGAGGACGGGCCGTTCTGCCACTTCCTCAGAGCGGCAACCAGTCTGCTGCAGAGGCAACTAGCAACACAGACAGCAGCAATAGGTTGCTGGTTCATTTAAAGTTGCTGGTTCAGAGCAACAGGTTGCTGCTTCATTTAGAGTTGCCCAGCTTCAGATTGCATTGCCTTTGTGTGTGTTGATCTGCAGCTTCTCGGTTGCTCCCTCCATCTTGGATTTATCTGCTCCTCTTCTTCGCTGGTTCTGCTGCTAACAATAGATTAGCTTCTTCTGACAGCATTTTGTGTTTTCAGTAAATTTCTTCTTCTGGTTCTCATTGACCAAAATTTATAAAGATTATTTCTATCTTTGAATTGCTGTATTTTAGTTGGATTAGTGGAGTTTATGAATAAAATGGTTTCTACATCAGAAGGGGAGAATCGCTGATTTCCTCCATGTTTCCGTTGGGAAGATGAGCTCTGCCAGTTATTAATAACTGACTCAGACTTTTCCTGCTGTCAGAAATGATCCATACATACAAGTTTTACAAAAAATATTCATCCAGTCTGGATGTTTTAACCCTTTAATTGATTTTATGCCTGAAGTTGGAACCAATAAGATTTAACTTTTTGAAAAAAGCCTCTGTAACTTCAGAACATATTTTTATTCATCACTTCATGAAAGGTGTGTGAGTGAGCAGAAATCTTCTGGTGCCGGTTCTGTTTCAGTCACTCAGTTCCTCCAGCTTCCCGTTGCAGAACCAGAACGCGGACTGACTCTAAATGTTTGAATCAAAGCAAACCTCCAGGTCTAGGTCAACGCAAACAGAATAAAAAAATAAAAAACATTCAGAAAATCTCAGGATGAAACCTTCCAGGGCAGGAAAACTTTTCCTACTTCCTGTGTTTCGTCATCTCTGGCCCTCCATGCTCTCCAGAAACTTTCTCAGTCCTGATCTTCATCTCCTTGGCAACAGCAACCTGTTTGGGATGTAGACTTCACAGACACACGAAGTAAAGTAGAACAGGAAGCATCCCGCATCACTTCCTGTGGAGAGCTCGATGCGTTCAGAGATTAATGCAAAGACTTATGGAAATATTTCCTGGACGGATTGTTTCTCCGTCTGATCTGATCCGTTCTGAGAGGATCGCTTGGGTAAAATGGCCGTTGTCATGGAAACTGCTGGGAAACGTCTGGGTGGCAGAGCATCATTGGAGCAACGGTTCCGCATGACGCCAGCGGCTCTGTGATTGGTCCAGAGCGAGGCGGGTCAGCGGTCCGGTCAGAGTGCTGGACCTCCGGCGGACATGAAGCCTGGTGTTCCTGACGTCGGGCCGGACTGCGGAGGCCCGCATACCACCTGAGCTAACTAGCGCGAACCTGTGCTAACCTGAGCTAACCAGCGCTGTTGGTTTTGTTCCAGGATTGTCCTGATTTAGCTCCATCCAGCTTCCCACAGCATGATGCTGCCACCACCACATTTCTCTGTTTGCCTGGCAGCATGTTTTCTGTTTCTCCTAGAAGGCAAATTAAACGAATTTCAGAACATCTGGATTTACACTGAGAATAATTTCTGCACAGCTGGAGTAAAAATCCTTTCTATGTTCATAAGTTTGGACAGTTTTGCTTCAGGAGTTTGACAGGAAGTGCAGCAGGAAGCGGTCAGCCAGAGCGCTTCCTGCCTGATCAGAGTCTGATCCCAACCTTTCGTAGATTCGTCTGTCAGGAGGAGAAGCTGTGACCAAACGTTTTCCTCTCTCTGCTGTAACTTTGGTTTGTAGTTTTCTGCTGCCTCCCCTCCACTTTCCCACCGTCTGTCAGCCAGAAGCAGAGCAGCGCCGTTCCCTCCCAGCGCGCAGCCTGCAGGCCGTCAGACTCTGCAGAGTAAATACAGCTCAGATTTTCTCATTACTTCAGACATTATTTTTAGTTTGCCAAGATCCTGCCAGGGCGTTTCTTTCTGCAGCCTTATCAGCTGAAAACACAGAAACAGGACAGAAATGATCAGTCAAAGACAGCAGCTGCAGCAGCAGGGATGCTGTGATGTGTTTCTTTATGACGCCTGTAAGCATGAGGACAGGACGATGTCTCCCGTCTCTGCAGAACGCTGACTCAGGACGTCAGACGTTTAGTTTTAACTCTGTGCACAAACACTGAGGCTCTTCATATCAAGCTCTGATCATCCACCTTCCTGCTGACACCCCACTGGTTTCGTTCCAGTATCGTCCTGGTTTCAGCTCCCAAGCATGATGCTGCCACCACCATATGGGAATGTTATGTTCATGTCTTGCATGAAGTTTAGCGCTTTCCTGCAGTGTGAAGTTAAGTTTGTCAGTTGTTGCTCTACGGTTTATTTTGATAAATAAACTGATAATGACATTCGCTGAGTCATTATCAGAATTCGCTGAGTCATTATCAGAATTCGCTGAGTCATTATCAGAATTCGCTGAGTCATTATCAGAATTCGCTGAGTCATTATCAGAATTCGCTGAGTCATTATCAGGTGCTCCAGTCAATCCCACAGATTGACATCAGAGTCAGGAAGGTTTTCCAGAGGAGAGAGCATCGGCGGCGGCGCCGGCGGTTCGCACAGTAGCCACCACCCAGGAGGATTCTGGACATACTCTTCATCACTCTTCTTCATCACGCTTCTTCATGTCCAAACAGTGGTGCTACAGAGAGGCTCCAGTGGAGGGGATCAGCTCCTTTCACACCTCCTCCCTTCCTTTCTCCTGCCTCCGGTGCGACCGCAGGGCCTTCCTCCTCCCTCCTCTTCCTCGCGGAGGGACCCGGGGGGCCGGATGTTCCCGACAGACAGACAGACAGACGCAGCAGGATGATGCTGCTGCTGGTTTTCTTCCATCCGGAGCGCAGAGTCGATGACTTCATTCCTGTTTGGATGGCCAGCAGGAAGCGTCTGTGGAGGAAACTTTATTTCATTATACTGCAAAAAACATCTGATTACTGGGATTTGATTGTTTAAGTTTATTTCAAGGTCTGTAATTAATTAATGGATTTTTAATCAACCAAATCGGCAACATTTTCTATTGTAAACTCTTTTTGCTGCTAAATTATTGAACGATTATCAGATCTGAACATCAGATATTTATCATTTTTAATCTTCATGTTCTTCATCAGATTGGACCAAAGTTCATTTCTCCAGAGTTTCTCTCATCATTCATGGATCTTCTTTACAAATCTGGACTGTGGATGCTAACATTAGCGTTAGCTGCTACATGGTAGCATTAAGATGCTATTTTAGGCTAGCTTAGCTTCTGGACAGAACAGCAGTCTTTTCCATCGTCCAATCAGATCGATGAGAAGCAGAAATGAAGCCGCTCCATCGCTGCTGTTGGCGGATGTAGCTGTGCGTCTGATTTATGGCTGTAGCAGAAACGGATCCAGGTGGAACTTTTGTATGAAAAAAACTTTGAATAATTGGGTTAAAATTTTTAACATCTTCAAATCTGGAATTAATTTATTGAAACTAACATGTTAATAATTATTTATAACCGCATTTCTTCATTTATAATCTGTTTTTGTCAGATCATTTCATTTCAAAATCAATTAAACCTCTGATCATCAATCAATGATCCTGCTGCTGCGCTTTTCCCCGCCAGCACAGAGATCAGCCGATCTCATCCAGAGATCTTCTCTTCCTCAGCAGACATCAGCCTCTGTCCTCTGTCGCTGTGGGAGGTTTGACTGTTAGCCCCGCCCACTAGGTTAGCCCCGCCCATCAGGTCACATCTGCATGTTCTGTTTAAGGTTTTTTTGGCCCTAGTGGCTTTTATTTGAAAGTGCTAGGACAGGAAAGTGGGTAATGAGAGAGGGAAGGTCACCAGGCCGGGAATCGAACCTGCGACGGCCGCGTCGAGGACTGAGGTCTCCATATGTGGGTTGTGCTTCACTGCACTGTCTCCAACTCAGCCACTTTCTGGATTTATGTAGCAACATTTCAGATAAAATAATTCGGTATCGACCAAAATCAGAATCTGCAGGTCAGACATTTCCAAGATGGTTGACCGGCCAGAAAGCTACAGTCGCTGCATCCCGCTGCTGTCCGGTCTGCTGACTCTCCTCTGTCCCGGAGCTGCTGATGGACTCGAGTCTTATTCCATCTGCCCCCATATTGTCTAACTTTTGTCCTCTGCTTAGCGTCTGTCCTTCTCTGGCCCAGCTGTCCTCATGCTCTCTGTCTCCGTCCATGTCCCCTCTGTCTCGCCGCTCCCAGTCCTTTGTTGGTTGCCAGGTCTCCGTTTCGCTGCAGCTCTGTCCCCCTTTTTGTCCCTTACTTCTATTTCCACACAGTTTCCACCTCATTCTTGTCATTCATGTAACTCTCCCAGTTCTTCTCCAAATGTCTCCTTCTGTATCTTCATCCTGTGGAGGAACTGCAGTTTCTTCTCAGATTTACATTCAGCAAAGCCTCCAGCTGTAAAGAGTCCAGCATTAGCATCCATCAGGCACGGCTCTGCAGACGGGTGGAGGAAGGGTGGAGAGGAGGACAGTTCCCATAGTCCAGAGTTTCCTCAGGCCTCCTGCTCTGCATGTTTTCGGTGTTTCACCTGGACTGAATCTGTGGTGATTATCAGCCTTCTGCAGATCTTGATGGTCATGCAATCATTTGGATCAGCTGTTCTGGAATAGAGGCTCATCTAAAGCATGCAGAGCAGGACTGAGGACTGGAATTGAGAAGCTGCCATAATAAGAGGCAAACGCTGTCATTGTGTTTGCCTGGTGGTTTGTGTCTGGATGGCTCACTGGTGGTTGTATCTGCGCTGTGAGGAGTTGGCCGCTGAGAACGGAGGAGCGAATCAGGAAGCAGTGGAGCTCCTGAAAGATGAACAACATGTGTGACAGAGATCAGGACTGGAGCTTCATTCCTGCTGTGGCCCAGAGCGCCACTGGTTCTGCTGGTCAGGAACGAAGACACGGATCACAAATTCAAGTCTTTCTGCGTCTCTCACTGATCTGCAGATAAAATTCCCACCAGGATTCAGATTTATTGACCCTGAAACCTGTGAGTGCTTCAGGAAACACACACACACACCTGTCACCTCCCCAGTCTTCCCATTTACATCTAAACTGTTTCCTGGTCATTTTATTTTGTTGTTCCAGTAAAAAGATTCGGCTGTAAAGACGAGAAACTCCCAGAAATAAATTCAACCTTTAATTTATTATTCTTAAGAAATCCTGTTGTTTTCACTAAACTTTTTTCTTACAAACCCTTAAAAAAATCATATAAAACTTTCTGCGTCCCAGAGGGTTAAGGGCGTTGCTTAGCAACAGAGCATTATTGGATGGGAAGGACGGACAAACGTCAACCTGGAAACTTTCTTCTGACAGATGAGACGCAACTTTTCAGCAGCTGCTAATTGGATCTGGTGTAAAGCTTGGTGGAAGATCTGTGGTGCTGCGGGCCGATTCTCTGGGCTCAGGAACATGAACGTCGGTTTGAGTCTGATTCCTAACATGCATGATGACGTTTTTATCCATAAAATCTCCTGACAGATGGATGTTTAGGACAGATACTTTCAGATACTTTTCTGTCACGGCTGGTTCCGGTTCCAGCTTGCTGGTCTAGTTAAAGTTTGCAGAGTTTCACATCTTTTATTCCTCCTGATCCGGTTTCTGTCGATCTGTCGATGGACTCGTTTCCTTCTGTTCAGTTTTCTGGTGATTGTTTCAGCGCCGTGTCTCCGGCGGACCAGGAGTCCTATCCGGTCCGGTCAGGTCGGGTCCGGTCCGGTCCGGTCCGGTCCGGTCGGGTCAGGTCCGCCCCGGTTCGATCCGGTCGGGTCAGGTCCGCCCCGGTTCGATCCGGTCGGGTCCGGTCAGGTCCGGTCTGGTCAGGTCCGGTCCGGTCTGGTCAGGTCCGCCCCGGTTCGATCCGGTCGGGTCCGGTCCGGTCAGGTCGGGTCCGGTCAGGTCGGGTCCGGTCCGGTCCGGTCCGGTCGGGTCCGGTCAGGTCCGGTCCGGTCCGGTCCGGTCGGGTCAGGTCCGCCCCGGTTCGATCCGGTCCGGTCCGGTCCGGTCGGGTCAGGTCCGCCCCGGTTCGATCCGGTCGGGTCCGGTCCGGTCCGGTCCGGTCGGGTCCGGTCCGGTCCGGTCCAGCCTTCTGTTCAGTTTTGTTTCTGCTTCAGGATTTTTCCTGTTTTTCTGGATTTCCGGTTCAGATCTGAACTATTTCAGCTCCTTTCATTTCTCATTCCTGTTGCCATGGTTACCAGTCCTCCCAGTCCTCCCAGTTCCAGCTGGTGCCTGTCATGGTGTGTCTGTGTGCATGAGGCAGATTATTATGACCACTTAATTCTCTGAATTTAAAACAAAGAGTTTTATTTACAGAAATCAAATATTTTTGCATTAATTTGTAATTTTTGCTTCGCTGTAGTTTTTCTTTCTCTGCTTCAGAATCATGGAAATATTTTCACTCCACATTAACTTTGTTGCAGTTCAATAAACATCATAATAATGATAATGAAGTGGAACCCATTAAAACCCACTCTGGGATTTGAACCTGGGACCGGTTTGCTTCGTGGCAGCAGCGCTCGGATGTCGATGTTAAAGATTCAGAACCGGATCCCAACAGAACCGGAGCAGAACCGGACAGCAGACCTGGAGGTTTTACTGAGACGTTCAGGTTTCTGGAGAAGCAACAAAAAATCCCATTTTATGATCAGAAGATCCAACAAAATATTTCCTGTCAAATGGTCTCAGATCAAATCCAGCCTCTAGCTGCTGTGAAAACCTCGAGCTTTCTGAACGTGCCTCATTAAATGTCCAAACATCCCATTAGTTTCAGTTATATCACCGCTTTTCTTTTTCTTACGGTGAAACCAGAGACGTTTTGTCTCCAGGATCTTTTCTGGATAAAACGCCTCCAGTTGTTTCTCGTCTCTGTCTGGTGTTCCTGGTATCGGTGGTTGGTTCTCCGTTGACCACGCCGTCCCCTCATCCGGCTCAGGAATGCGTCTCTTATCGGCTGTTTTGTCTCGGCGTTACGATTGATTGGCTTTTCTGGAATCCGCCTCTTCGTGTCTCATCCTGGACTCCACCAGAGTCTAACGGATGATTTGCTTCATGTTTTACTAGATTGAAAGCAAAATGAAATGATTGTAATTATCAGCTCGGTATCATCCTGCCTGGTTCGCGTTCAGAGTCTGACCTGGAGGTTCTGCTGAACCATCAGAAACCGAAACAATCAGTTATTCACTCTTTATAATTTCACTTGACCACTAAAAATCAGAAACTGAAAAAATGTAACTTTTTTGTTTGGACAAAATAAAAATGTGTTTTATATTTTACGTTTTGGTGTCGGATAAAAAACATGAAGTGGAAAATGTGTCGCATTGATTTTAAGTTTCATTGGTCGTGCTTATGTGACCTGGAAATTGTTCTGTTTGCAAAATAATACATTTATTTTAGGAGTTAAAGCTTCTAGATGCAGTTAGTCATGGCGGCGCCGTGACCCACCGGGTCGTCCTCATGTCAGACTCAGTGCAGCTGAGTGTCCCCAATACATTCATAATAATTACTCAGTGTACGTATCGTATCAAAAACAGAAAACGTTCTGGACTTTTCACGAGGAACTGATAATGAATCCTGCAGACATGAATGCCTCCCATCATCCTCAGAAATTGCGGTGTGTTTTCTGAACGCTGTCCTCTCTGAACTGAGGATGGACTTCCTGTTGGCTTCAAGATGTCCGGTTCTTCTCGCATCCTGCCACTCTCTTTCTGCTGCTGACCAATCCAGTTCTCTGGAGAAAGTTTGGTCAGTTCTTTTCTCTTGTAGCGTTTCTAGTCAAAGTTACGGCTCTTCTCCATCTAGCTTCTTGGAATGATGTTAAGGGGCCGTGTGTCCAGACAGTAGCGTGCAAACAGCCAGTAAAGCTCAGGATGTTAATCAGCTGTGAGATTAAACAATCTGAATACAAACACAAACTGATAATCAATCAATGAATCAATCAATTTTCACTGGGTCTTTACTGGATCTTCACTGAGTCAGTAAAGCTCCAGTAAAGCTCCAGTAAAGATCCAGTGAACATCCAGTGCCTATGCGGAGCTAGCTCCTGGTTTCCTAGGCCTCCCTGCTGCAGCCGCAGCTCCGACCCGAACAGCTCATTGATTTGTCCCTGATGGTTGGAGGCCTAGCGCTGCATCCCAATTGGCTCCATATGAGAGCGGCGCAGGAAGGCCGTGTGTAGCGATGGTTTTCAGTGGCTTGTTATTCCCCAGCCCAACCAGTCAAAGAGCCAGTTTCCTAACGCAGCGTTCATGGAAGTGACAGATGGCCAGAAGCTGGAAAAGCTTTGCTGTAAGCGTCAGCCGCTCCAGTCTCCAGCAAACTAAGGAGCATTGTCCCACTCCCACTCCCACCAGCTTCTCCACCTTCTCTGAGCTGCTCATGTTTTCCTGAACACTTCAACAGCTTCAGGTCAGATCCAGCAGCAACATGTGGAGGCAGTTCCTCTAAACGTCACACAGACAGAGACCAGCTCTGCTGGCCCAGACCCTCTGGTCCGGGTCATGTGCGTGGCTGCATGCAGCGCTGCGTGGCTGCAGCGCTGCGTGGCTGCAGCGCTGCGTGGCTGCAGCGCTGCGTGGCTGCCTATCAGGGTCCTCTCTCAGCCGGACTGCTGAATGTGCGGCTTGGAACAACAGCTGAGAATAAACCTTGGCTCGACTTCCTGCTCCCCCTTCCTGACACAACTGTGGTTTCCTCCCATCTTGGCTGCTTTTCATCAATGACCTCTTTTCTATTTTTCTGCTGTGCCAATAATAACCAGACTCCTGTAGTCAGAGTTTGACTACCAGCATCGTTTTTGTCGTGTTTGTTTCCACGTTTAGCTGTTTTTGTCTGAGTGGAGACGAGGAGTCGTCCTGCGGCCTGCGCTGGTGGACGATTCCTTCCTGTCAGGTTTCCATCTGCTCAGTTTTTCTGGCCCTCATGGCTGCAGGTAAACATTATTTCAGTAAACAATCAGTCTGACGATTAACTGATTCATTGGATAAAGAAAAAGTGCACATTCTGCGCATTTTTCATGATGCTTATTTTATACAATATTAAAAACACATAAGAAAATGCAAATAAGCAAATAAATCACAGTTTCATTGCCAAAAATGCAACAGCAGCATTCCTTTAACTTGGTCACCTGTAGCAAAGGATGAAGGCATTAATTATTAGATGAACTGATTAATAATCGAAAGTAAAATGAGATTTTTCCATGATGTGAACCAGGTGGATCTAAAACTGCCAGAGAGATTTAAAGTTAACATTTTTTTTATCTTAAATAATTTTGTCGTTTTGGCTTCATTGCTGTTTCAGCTGATGGCCTTTTTAAGCTAACAATGAGTTGATGACGATCATTTGATTACTCGATTAATCGTCTGAGCCGTGGTTTGAGCTCAGCCTGCTGCAGGAGGAATGTTGGACTGATTTCCAAAGGTTTTCAGGTAAACCCTGTCTGAAAACTTAAACCCTTTGTGTTCAGAGAACCTCCATTTTGCGGCGTGGTGTGGCGCGGCGTGGTTCAGCGCGGCGCAGCGTGGCGCGGCGCGGCGCATCCCTCTCAAACGCACCTCTAATCTCTCCCTTGTGTCGGAGCGCAGCAGCAAACATGTACTTGCTCGCTGCGGATTTCCCTTGGAATGCAGCGTTTTCGGTTGTACCTGTTTTGATGGACTATTTGTTTTCCGACTGGGTGTGGGAAACCCAACCTGTCGGTACACTGCCATGGCGCGGCGGCCTGCTTGTTCCTATGAAGCCCAGTGACTCATGCACGCTGACTCCAACAATTAGCTTAGGTGGGATCAGATCATATCTGTCATTAATATTTCGGTGTAAACCAAAACCCAGCTCAGGTATTTGGTTGACGGTTGGAGCCGCAGAGTTTCTGCGTCCTGCGGCGGCGCAGCAGCATCTAAACACTGCAGCTAATTTACACGATATTAGAAATGCAAGCATCCATATTTTTATTTTCATTAAACATGGAAATAAACAAATAATTCATTTTAAGTAAGTAAACCAACATTTTAATGTGTATAAGTCAGTAACAGTATTCGTTTAGTGAACGTTTTGTATCAAACAGCAGCACAGAGTTAATCTGGGATTATTTATGGATCAACTGATTAATAGCTGGATGTAAAAGCTGATTAATAGAATATTTCTCAAGAATGTGGACCAGATGGAGCTATAAGTTCTGAGTTACAGATAAAACATGTTTTTTATATTAAATGTACAAAATGTTTCCATTGATGGTTCAGTTTTGTGTTCATTGCTGTTTTTCAGCAAATGGCCTTTTTATGATGCTCCAGTTATCAGTTATTAATGATGATTATTTCATTAATCAATTCATCTGATTGATTAATCAATCCAGCAAATCTGTCGCCTTCAATGGTGAAATTACTGTAAAGGTCAAAAACTATCTGAAAAGAAATTTGCCTTTGCAGCCAATTCTCTTTCAGAAGCTCCGCCTCCATAAGCCTGAAAGCTCAGTGATGGCAAAGTTACTTTGAAAAAGTAACTTTAATCGGATTACTGGTTACTCCTTGAAAAAGTAACTCAGTTAGATTACTGATGAGATGCTGCTGCTGGCGTTCTGACTAAAACCAGGAAGATAGAGCACATAACACCAGTTCTAAAGTCCCTCCACTGGCTCCCTGTAGCTCAAAGAATAGACTTTAAAATCCTGTTGTTAGTTTATAAATCACTGAACGGCTTAGCACCACAATACATTAAAGATCTGCTGTTGTTGTATCAACCTTCCAGACCTCTCAGGTTCTGGTTCTGGTTCTGCTCTGCATCCCCAGAACCAGAACCAAACGAGGAGAAGCAGCTTTCAGCATCTATGCACCACAAATCTGGAACAAACTTTCAGAAAACTGTAAAACAGCTGAAACACTGACTTCTTTTAAATCTCAACTAAAAACCCACCTGTTTAGGATTGTATTTGAAATGTAATCAATTACAAACTTATTGATGGAACTTGACTTAATGCTGTGTTTTGATTATTGATTCTATGTTGCTTTGTGTTTCTGTTTGTAATGATGTAAAGCACTTTGAAATGCCTTGCTGCTGAAATGTGCTATACAAATAAAATTTGATTGATTGATTGATTGATTGATTGATTGATTGATTGATGACTTGATTTGGAAAGTAACTAAGTTACATTAAAAGTAACTTTTTAGTTACTTTCAGCAGCTGCTAACAACGCTGTGAAAGTTGCATTGATCTTTGCCAAAACTGTGTCTCCATTTATAAGGTTGAACTGAAGAGGAGATTGTTCACGGGTTTCTACAGTACAAAAAAACTTTAGTAATTTGTGTTTGTTTTTGTGTTTTTATTGTCTGGAAAACTATAAGAAGGATTTTAACCCTGCAGGTTAACCTGCAGGTTCTGCGTTAGGCCCTGTGAATTGAGCGGCGCTCAGCGTACGGTTCTGCTCCTGCAGCTCCACAGCTCAGCTGGCTGACAGATTAGTGACATTAATCTTAATATTAATAATTATAATGCCGTTTATTGCACAACTTTACAGACTCGTTCATTCCTGGCTGTTTTCACGTTTATTGCTCTGTTCGTATTAGTCTCCATGTTGGCAGTTTTCTGGAGCACAACGTGAAGCTGGAGGCCGGATCGGTTCCGGATCGGTTCCTCCCACTCAGATTTAAAACATCGGACCAGCTGCCTTTCCTTCAGCTCAGACTGACTGGATGTCTGCTGGTCGTGCCGACGCTCTCGGCTTTGAAGCGGGATCGTGTCGGGGCCTGACCTTTGACCTTGACATGAGCTTCAATCCCTGCTTTGTCCTGGCCTGCGGTGCAGGAGCAGCAGCCAGGTGCTGCTCGGCTCTTCATAGATATTCTCCGCACATCGTTCATCCTTCCTGCTCCTCGCCGGGTCAGCTGAGAGGAACACGGACGGAAATCGTGAAGCGGCGCCTTCCCTCAGCGCCTCGCCAGGAAAGCTCCTTTATTCAGAAGAAACAAACCAACCACCCGCATGCTGGGGGCAGTTAAAGCCTCTGGGGCAAGTTCCAACTGATCACCAACCTGCTTGGTTTCATTTCTGCACTCAGAGAATGATGCAGAGGAAATCACAGCTTTTTCAGGAAAAACAATTAGCTACTGAAAAATTAAAGATGGCCACCAAATTTAATTTGCACTAAATATGCCAATATTTATCACAGATCAACACTTTTGATATCATATCACATATTTGGACCCATAGAAATCTTATTTACTGAAATTTGTTTATTTGTCAAGATGGCCGCCATGGTTGTAAAGGACAGTTAATTTTGGCCTAAAAAATCCCTCATGTTTTGAACAATAGAAATCACATATATTTTCTTTTACTGGTGAACATTTTTCAACATGGCTGCCATGGTGGTAATGAGAGTTAATGCCTGCTCTAAAATCAGCGGCAGTTATTGCCAGTGGTGGAAACAGCTAGCCAGAAAGTTAGCTTCAATAAATGCTAATTCACAAAGAATCTCAGCTCTGCTAACAATACATTTCTAAACACATAAAAAAAATTGCTTCAATGCTAAACCATGAAAAATATAAAATACTAGCTCTGCTAGTGCTAAACATGGAAAAAATCATGGAAGCTAATGCTAAAATAATTAGCATAAGCTAACGCTATCCATTAGACATCTCTGTCTGTGTCTGACATCTTCATGTCCTTCCTGTTGACAAATGGTGTGAGACTCGCTAACAGCTAAGTGGTTAGCATCTGATGTTGCTACATAAAGAAGAATTTTAAAGTTGTATGAATAGAACGACTAAAGTCACAACCATCTGATGTGACTGAAAGTTTATCCAAATAATGCAAATTGGGAACATTTTATGGCAATAATTGGTTTAAAAGGTTCAAAATGGCAGCCATGTAGCTTAGCGCTGCAGGCTAACCCGCTTCACCTGCTGTGTCATTCTGCAGCGTCTCTGAGCCATTTCTCTACTCAAATGAGGAAGTTTGGAATGGCTCCAACTTTTCATCTTCTGTCAAATTTTAAGTATTGAAAAGGAGGAGCAGCCTCTGCCGTCTGGCTGCTGTTTTAGCTCCGAGGCCTGTTTGGACCAGGAAACCCGCCAGTTTCTGGCACTGTTATAACCCGTCTTTACCAAATTTACCATCAGTTGAAGTTTCTCAATTAACTTGAAACTTCTGGCCAATCACAGCTCGCCTCCTGGACCGGAGGGAATGCTGTAGCTCATTGACCCCGCCCATAGATTATTGGCTCCGCCCATAAATCATTTCCCCGCCCATATCTCATTGGCCCCGCCCACTAGCAATGTTCCTGATGTCTCCGTTTTGTGACCCTTGACCCCGGTGACGTTCACGTTCAGCTCTGTTTTCCCAGGAATTCAGTAAAAACCAAAATGAGTCCAGACGTTTCTCTTCAGCGAAGACGAGCCGTCGTTACAAAATGGAGGCCGACAGCCAGTGGATTTATTTTAGTGTTTTAATCGGTCCTGAATGGCAGTGAATGAGAATCTGGATTCTTGTGAGAGTGGTTTCTTTGGCCTGGCTGGTGATGAGAAAAATGAGACGTTGTTCATTTCAACAAGGCTGACATTAATCAGCAACGTTTCCTAAATTTATCATCTTCCTCCCTGTTCGTATTGTGACATTTGATCATAATTTAAATACCTGCAGACATTTCTTACTAAATAGGTTTCGACCATTTCTGCCGTTTCTTTATTTGGAAATGGAAAGGAGGAACGGGGGGTCAGTGATCACTCAGGAGGTCTAGAACCCTGACCTCTGACCCCATAGTAGAGCGGATGCCACCATGTTGAAAATGTGAGGGGAGGAATGTACCCTCCCTCCTTGATGAATGAGATGTTAGCATTGACACAAATTGGTCCATAATGACACAAGACAGACAGAGAGACTGTGACAGAACCACTGAGTGGGAATCAGAGCGACAGAAGAAGAAGAAAAAACTAGAAGAAAAAGAAGGAAAGATGGAAACGTCCTGCAGGAAAGCATTAGCTTCCCCACTCAAAGCCGGGGGCAGATTTATGACTCGGGGTGTCTTTGGTGTTTTCTCTCCACTCTCTAGAGCGATGGGGCTGCAGGAAGACTGCACACACACACACACACACGCACACACACGCACACACACACACACACACACGCTGCTAGTGTAGCATTCTTGCGTACCTCTGGAGTTTGGTTCCTGCCTGCTCTGATCCAGCAGCCGTTGTGTTTACATCCAGCTCTCCTCCTAAAAATAGACGCCACTTCTCAGGTTGGACGGAGGGAAACGGCAGAATCCCTTTTTATAGCTTCAGCGTGACACGGCCTGTCCGTGCTCGCCGTTTCCCGTCCTGCCAGCCAAACAAGGCGTCCCTCTGTGTTGTAGGAAACACATGTATTAGATTAGGCGCGTTGGGAGGCCGGGGTCACAGTCTGTCAGTAATTGGAATGTGATTATGTATGAGCTGCCGTGGCTCCGGGCTGAACGGACGCCACCCTGACGGTCCAGAGGTAATGGGACCAGAAGAAGAAGAACCACATCACACAGAACGACTCCCCCAAACCGGAGCGTCAACCTGAGTTACCAAACGCCAGGGAGCGGACCGGCCCGAGGTCCGGCTCCGTTAAAGCCGGTTCTGATCATGAAATGTTTTTCCCCATGAACACAGAAACACGTCCCGGCTCAAGGTTCCTGAGAATTTATTGACGTTTATTGTTTAAATCACCTTCATGCGATTCTGTCAGAAAACCAGAGCTAATGCAGCTGCTGAGGTCCGGAACCGGTTCTGGACCTCATCCAGTTGCCACCTCTTCCTGTAAATGTTCTAATTATTCATAATCAAACCGGAGCTGGTCTTTAATTTTTAAACAAAACTTTATATTCATATTTACTTTGATTTGCTGTGTTGGATTTTCCTCGTCACATCTTGATTTTAATTTTTCATCTTTGAGGATTTGGGTTTTAGAAGCTGTTAAAAGCAGCACCTGCTGCAGCACCACCTGCTGCAGCTCCTGCACCACCACCAGCACGTGGTGCAGCAGGCGGTGCTGCAGCAACAGGCGGTGCAGCTGCAGCAACAGGCGGTGCTGAAGCAACAGGCGGTGCAGCTGCAGCAACAGGCAGTGCTGCAGCCGCTGCCTTCATGGCCGACAGAAGCTTCTAGACTGAAATCTCTGGTTTGTTGGTGACGGAACAAGAATTCATGGAATCACAAGATTTTCAGAAAACTGACAGAAAATCAATTTTTATTGAGAAAAGTGAAGGAAGATCAACATAAATTAGAGTTTTTACCCTCCAGATGGTCCTGATCCAATCGGATCCTGGGTGTCAGCAGCAGACTGACGGACCCAGAACCTGGCTGGGTTCAGGACAAACTGGACCCGCTCAGAAGTTCTTCTTCTCTTTGTGTTGCCTGGTTCTGCTTGTGGGCGGTGGTTTGCCCGGGTTCTGCCTGCTGAGCCAGAGGAGCAGCTGCCCTGCTCTAAATGCGGCGCAGCGCTGCTGGTATCCGGCGCCGCAGAAGCAGCACCGTGACCCGCTGCAGGCGCCGCACGTTTCTCTAATTGGGTCTGAACAGCAGATTGGCTGATAAGTAAAAACATTTCACCGTCTGCCACACAACAAACAGGTGCAACCAACAAACAGGAAGTGATCGTTTGAGACGGAAGCGGAAGCTTCCTCCTCCAGCTGGTTGTACCGCGCCTCGGCGCCGATCGGCCTGGCAGCAGAACTTCTGCTTCTGTTTCATGTAAAACACTGAAAAGTGCAGCTGAAACATTCTGTTTGTTTCACATCTTTTTATATTTCCTCTGGAAAAGTTCAGTCAGTCCAGATGATCCGAGTTCTGAAATGTATCCAGATTAATTCAGTAAAAGGTTTCTGTCATGTAGCGTCAGCGGAAAGGGAACCAGAACCAGAACCAGGATCTGTGTGAGTGACCATTAGTGCTGTAGTCAAGACCACCCAACCCGAGACCGAGTCGAGACCAAGACCGGCGCCTCGCGCTACATGACTCAATAAATGTGAAATATGATCAAAATTGCTTCTCAAATTGATCTGAAAGATTCAAAACATCCAGATATTAAAGACTTGGAGCTGAAATATATTTAACCAGTATCATTATCAATTCAAACTCTTCATTCTACTTTGCTTCATCTCTGTGCCACAATCTGGAGTTCTCCTGCCCTCCTTAAAATGATAACGCCCTGGGCGGTTGCCCATACTGCCCATGTCAGAAACCACCACTGTCTGCAGCATTAAACAGTAATTAATGTAATGCACCAACAGTAAACAACGCTCAACTATGAACGCTGACCAAGGAGCAACAAGGCGACTGACTTGTTGCTCCTCTCTGCTGCATGAAGCCCGGCAGCTCAGAGCTGGAACATCTGGAACATGACAGGAGACCAACACGGTCTCAGGATGACCTTTGGCTTGTATTGAAAATGTTCATCATAAGAACATCTTATAAGTTCAACACCTGATGTTGAGCAGAAGATGTTCTTGTGTTGAAAATCTCATATAATTATGAGATAAGAGCTGATGTTAAATTGTTCACAAAACCAAGCTACATTTGTTTTGTTGTGTTACGAGACGTATTTTTATAATTCACTTCCAAAAAAATATTAAGGAATGAACTGTTGACTGAAAAGTTCCAAATTTTTGACTTTTTGTTCCCTTTCAGTCTAATTAATTCAAAAGCAATAACTTCACATTTACATAATTACAATAATAAACCTTTACTGTGTAAAAGAAAACTGCTGCAACACTTGGCTTGTGGTAAAAAAAAAAAAGTGTGTAATACTGTTGATCGTCTTTTTGTATTGTATAACAAAAATATATGATAAAAAATGAATTAAATTGTGTTGAATTGGCAAATAACAGATTGTTTTTAAAATTGGATTGGATTTAAAATTCAATGAATTTGTTTTATTTTGGGGGTTTTGTTGGGGCGGGTCATGTTTGAGCCGTTGGACGAAGGGAGTAAACAGAATGTTAGGATGCACAAGGGTTAACTAAAAATTAAGAAAAAAATGAATTTATATTTTAAAAATCATGAATTTTAACCACAATCTGAGTGATCACATGTTAGAGTTCATTAACATCTTCTACCCCTGATTTATCCACTGTATTTATTTTACATGTTGCTTTAATATTTCTATTAATGATTCTGTCATTTTTCTATTTATTAAAATCATAATTAGCTGACAGTAAAACAAAAGGGGGAAAAAAAGTCATTTCTGTCTTAATATTTCTCAGATAATGTGAAAGTTATTTATCAAATAAATTGTTAGACAAGTAATACATCTAACCATTTATCACAGGAAAACAAAGCTTTATGTAAGTTAAAGTATTTATTGTTTTGTTTTCTGCTGGATCATATTTCACTCATATTTGTCAGTTTTTCAGTGATATTCTGAGTTTTTAAGGTTATTGATCTGCTGCTCAGTAAGGAGTAAAACAAAGCAAAACTAAAGAGCAAAATACAAAAACATTAAATCATTGCATCATATTAGAAATATTTAAATTTGAAGGGAAAAACCTTTTTTCATATATAAAAATAAAATCTTCCATTTGCTGTTTGGGCAGTTTGACTCGATCAGAATACATTTTTTACCCCAAACAAGAAATTATTTCTGGTTTGTAGATCTATCAATAAATGATGCTGAAGCACCTTATTAGAAACAATTAGGGGAAAATGTTTAATATCTAGATGGAAATATTATTATGATCTCTTTAAAGCTGTGTCCGCAGCAGGTCAGAGGTCATTGAGTCTTCTCACCAAACTGAATCCACCGTAAAATCACCTTTTTATCTTCTACTGTCAGATATTTGATGTTTTGTAAGCCGGTGACGTTTCCATAATTGTGAAATAATTTTATTTTGAATCTTTCTTTGCCTCTTAAGATAACTGAAATATTTCCAAACCCAATGAAGGAGGAATTTATTTCCTCTGATTTCACCTTCAGCTCTTTCCCATGTTTACACTCTTTGTTCAGATGTTCATACCTTCAGCAGTTAAACTGTTAGATAAGCAGCAGTTGGCCTCCTTCCTGCCCCCCCCCCCCCCCCTCCTCTTGCCCCTGTGCCCCTCCCTCCCTCTTGCCCCCCCCTGTAATGTCTCAGCTGTTCCTGCTCTCTGTGCTTCTCTGTTTTGGTTCATCGGCTGGAATGCAGCAGGAATCTTTGGATCAAGGTGATTTCACACTGTTCAAGTTTTTCCCAGGCTGTTAAGCTTCACTTTACCTTTGTGCCAGTCAGGGAGTGAGATAGGGAGCGACACACACACACACACACACACACACACTGGCTCAGCAACTGGGCCTATGAAGCTAAAGCATCATAATCCCAACAAAATCAGGCTAGTGTTCAAATGTATCAGATTATTGATTGAGCAGATTATTGATTGACCAGGTGTGTTGCTGTAATGAAGAAGCTCTGACAGATTCCTGCAGATTAATATTTCATGCTCTCTATTAGCTGCAGCTTCATCTACATGCGTCGCTGAGGGCAGCAGGAGGGAAATGCTCTGAAGATGCAGCATTGTTCGCATCGTTAGCACCTGCTAGCGCCCGTTAGCACCTGTTTGGCTGCGTTCACACTACAGGCTGAAGTGACCCAGTTCCGATTTTTTTAACGTAATGCGACCAGTACCTGATCTTGTCATGACAGTCTCAACAGCACAGCTGGGATTCTTTTCGATGCGACCCATATCCCATACGCATCCGATTCAAATGAGACCTAGCGTCCGGGTCGCATTCATCCGAAATGAATGTCACTGATACTCAACAAATCTCACTGTTCTGTATCCTGATACGCAAGCAGGAAGCAAAACAACAACCATGATGGACTGTCCCGGCCCCGTCCCAGCGCCGTCCCAGTCCCAGCCCCAGTCCTAGTCCCAGCCCCAGTCCTAGTCCCAGGCCCAGCCCCAGCCCCCAGTCCCGGCCCCAGTTCTCTGCGCCGCTGCGTTGAGGAGTTGTCCCAGCGCCCTGCAGTGGTTCTTGGCGGCCCGTTCTGCTGATAAGCGGCGGATCTCTCTGACCTCAGGCTCGGCGTGTTTTGGTCTGAACTGGTTGTGATCCCAGGTGGAAGTCCTCAGGATGTTGATCCTCCCGACGCACCAACAGACACAATTCTGGGGAGTTTTTTTCCTGTGCTGAGTCCTTGCATTCTGAGCGTTTCAAGGTCTGAGGGATTAACAAGGCCTTTGTTCTGAGGGAGCCGGCGGCTGCAACACTGATGCAGCTGCTGGATGACTGACATGGGAAAATCCTGCAGAGGCTTCGCTGTGGAGCAGGAGGCAGATTCACATTAACACTCGGATCCGCCTCCACCGGACTCTGATGTGATCCACAGATTAACGGACCTGCGGTCTGAACGTCGGTGAGTGAAAGATGAAGTCCAGTTAAAGGTTTATGGAACCATCTTCAGATACAACAATCTGAATCTCTTTCTGCAGAAAGTTTAAAATCACAGCTGTGAAGCGATTTGTCTTTGAATAAGCCGATGTTTGAAATATAACTTCTTTTCATTCATGATTTCATGAACTATTCACATTTATTATTGAGTGAAATAAAGAATAAAATGGAGGTAAAGGTAAAGGAGAGGTGTTAGAGCGGTGTGATGCTGTGGGCCAGGAGGAGCTCCAGTAGCAGTCAGTCTTACAACCAATCAGAATATGCCTCTGACTGAAGACTTGCTGTAGGACAGTCTCATGCTAACACGCTAACAGCTCAGCATCCAGGCAGCAGAGATACGATGACATCATCAGCTGTTAGCAGCTCTGCTAATCCGCCTCCTTTGCTTTTGCTGCTGGAGCCTCAGATCTGATCCCAATCATTTCAGACGATTCGCTAAATCCTTCTGAACGCAGGAAATCTGACGTTTTTTGCTTCGATTGATTGACACCATCAGGTTACAGAAAAAACAATCATTTATTACAAACATATTTCATGTATTTTGCATAAACAGATTTCTGGATATTCTGACTCTGGAGCAGATTGGAGATTATTTCCTCCATAAATGCAGATTAGATGATTCAGGAGATCCGTCTGAAGCTTCGGATGAAAATCATCCAGGAGGAGCGACCTTCCTCCGGCCGCTGATGTGACGGCAGCAGGAATTTGGGAGGACGATGTCTGCCTGGAGATCCTGGACGTGTTGCCATGGAAACCAAAGCCGCAGCGCTCTGCAGGGAGGAATGCACGAGGCGACAGGAAGAGGAAAAGCAGAGGAGGGTTATCAGCACTTTGAGATTTCCCGTCGTTTCCGTTTGATTCAAAGAGAAATTGGTCTCTTCTTCCTCCAGGCCGGTTTCTGTTTTTCACCGAGTCGCAGAACGAAGCTCAACACTTTGCATCAAGTCTGGTGTTTTCTCAGCATGGATGATTAGCCGCAGTGTTTTGCTATTGTTTGACACACACACACACACACACACACACACACACACATCTGCAACTATTCAACCAGAGAGAAAAACAGCAAATTGGAGGAAATATGGCAGCTTAAGCAAATGTTAACGTCGTTTTTGTGGGGAAAAACATTTTTTCAGTTTTATTAGAATTTTCTGAGGTTTTTTCTTTAATCTGCTGTAATCCATCGTTCTGCTGCAGCAGAGATTATCTCAGATGAATTATTCAGATTAAAATGTTTTTCTTTTTATGTCATTTTATTGTTTTAATGCTTTAAAAATGTTTCTAATAATAAAAGGCACAAATATCAGGTTTAATCTATAAAATTGTTCTTTTCAATCTGCTGCTTTTTGAAATTAATTTTGCATCTACCTGGATGCAAATGGCATTTTGATGAGATTTTAAAGAAATAATTTTAGAAATAAGATCTTTCATTTTTTTGAATGTAAAAATGTTTTTTGATCAATTATTTATCAAAAACAATAAAAAAAAATTATTTGGTAAAAATCTTCAAAGTTCAGATGTGAAATAAATATTTAAATCAGATAATTTGATAAGTACACCAAATTAATTTATACATTTTATTATTTTAATAATAAAATGCACCAGATTCCTGTTATCATCTGATTGTTTTTTTATTACGATAAAGAAACAAATAATATCAGGGAATGAATTTGTTGCTTTCAGACTTTCTCCAGTCTGAAATCTGCTGAAACAAATTCATCCACATTTCAGTTTCTTCAAGAACAGAATTTAATTTATAGTTTATTCTTGTAAAATAAAAAGCAGTTTCTCCTCTTCCAGCCAAATTCACACATTTACATGAATTCATTCTAATATTTTTGATTTACTATAAATTCATGATTCATTTCCGCATTTGTTTATTAAACTGCAGATATTTAAACTGTTTTTAAAAATCAAGATTTTAGAAATTAATTTTTTCAGGGACTTTTATACTTTTACTAATAAATTATTTATTAAAACAAAATGTTTCCTTCATATCAGCTGCTTTCATCTCTGCAACAAACTCCCCTCCGGCCGCTGATGATGATGATGATGATGATGATGATGATGATGATGATGATGATGATGATGATGGTGATGATGATGGTGATGATGATGATGATGATGATGATGATGGTGATGATGATGGTGATGATGATGGTGATGATGATGATGATGATGATGATGATGATGATGGTGTTGCTGTATTTGGACCTGCAGCGGATTTTCCTGCTTTTCATTTAATTATTTGATTTTGGGAAAATTCTGAAACGTGTCGGGATAAATATTAAATTATTGAGGTTCCGGATGTTAATATTGGCCCATAAACTGGGACTTTTTGATGATTCCGACTGAGATGTTAAACTTCGGGTTTCTGCTGATCGGTCCCGGTCCCGGTTCCGGTCCCGGTCCGCGGCTCGTTCTGGTTCCGCAGAGGCAGGATGTGTTCCGACTTTTATTCGGATGTGATTCTTGAAGACTTCCGGGGAGCAGAGCGCTGCTGACAGAAACTGTCGGAACCGGGCCGGAAGGAGAAGAACCGAACCTCGGGTCCAACTCAAGGAGAAACGGTTTCCTGTGGATCATGTGAGCGAGCAGCAAGGAGGGAATTTGATTTGTCCATAAATTAGTATTTTTATGGGTTTTAAGGTAAAATCATCTTTCACATTTATTTAGCGGTTTTATTTGTTTCTTTATTGGTAAAAAATGAAGGGAACCGGAACCGACCTCCTTCCGAACCGGGACAGTTTTCCGGAGTCCCGTCTGCTTCTAAACTAAAACTTTTTATTTCTATTTTTTCTGTTAAAGTCTTTGAAGGTTTTTGTCTGTCAGAATTTTTTAACATTTTAAAAATAAATTTTCTGATCGTTTATTTTGTAAAGATGGAAATCAAACAGGTCAGTTCAGGAGAGCTTCATGTTTGCTTTATTTTTAGGATGAAAGGTTCGGTTCTGGCTCGGTTTAACGAGACCCTCATTAAGCCAATCAGTGGTGGAGAGAGAGAGAGAGAGGGAGAGAGAGAGAAGGAGGTAAAGAGAGAGAAGGAGGTAAAGAGAGAGAAGGAGGTAAAGAGAGAGAGGGAGGTAAAGAGAGAGAGAAGGAGGTAAAGAGAGAGAGGGAGGTAAAGAGAGAGAGGGAGGTAAAGAGAGAGAGGGAGGTAAAGAGAGAGAGAAGGAGGTAAAGAGAGAGAAGGAGGTAAAGAGAGAGAGAAGGAGGTAAAGAGAGAGAGAAGGAGGTAAAGAGAGAGAGGGAGGTAAAGAGAGAGAGGGAGGTAAAGAGAGAGAGGGAGGTAAAGAGAGAGAGAAGGAGGTAAAGAGAGAGAAGGAGGTAAAGAGAAAGAAGGAGGTAAAGAGAGAGAGGGAGGTAAAGATGAAGTCTGCCCAGTAACAATCGCAGCGCGTCGGCGCAGAGCCGCAGAGCTATTGGCTAAGCTAACAGCTTCACTGGGAGGAGAAGCAGAAAACTTGACTCGGCTTCGAAGACAAAGTTTAAAGAGACATTTCCTCTGGTTGCTCCCGCGTCCCGCAGCCTGGATGGATGGAGCTGAGCGGTTCTGATCCGTTCCTCTCGCCGCGGTGGGTCAGAACGGATCAGCATCTGAAAGCAGAGCCGCTCAGTCATTCTGACATTTATTGGGTTTAATCATCAGCTTCCACCTGCTCGTCTCTCAACGTGACAGAGTCAGAAATAATAGTTTGGTTTGGAGCAGGAACCGGTTCAGTGAGCCTCAGAAGGAACAGAACCGAACCTTTCTGTGTTATCTGTCTGCAGGAGGAGATAATGCAGCAAAAAGAATGAAAAAAAATTTCTGCTGCTTAAATTTCCTAGAAAGTTATCAGATAAACCACAAGTTGTTGGTGGCTTCTATAAAAAAGCAGCACGTAAGACCATGTGTCCGCGCGCGCGCGCGTGTGTGTGTGTGTATGTGCCTGTGTGTGGTTGTGTGTGTGGGGGTGTGTGTGTGTGTGTGTGTGTCCTCTCATCGCGCTCTTTCATGCCTCTCAGTTTAACACGCATGAAGCAGAAAGTTCTGCTGAGGAACAAAAACCTTCCAGCCTGATTCGGTTCTCATGAAGCAAAGTTCGGTTCTGTTGTCACAACAAACTATCTGGTTAAATTCAAGCATTTAAGAATTAAAATCTGACTTTCGAAATGAATCTTTATGTTGTATTAACTTTTCTAAATGATCATTCTGGCTTTGGCAGATAGACGTTCAGGTTGTTTATTTGCGCAGCGTTTGCGGTTTTGCGCAGCAGGACGGGCAGAAAGAGGGACAACAGGACGTTGTTGCATCTGCTTCACGCAGGCAGGCGGAATCATTGCGTCAGTGGCGCACGCAGGGCAGGCTTGTGCGCTCGGCGGATGAGGCGCAGAGGAGAGAGAGGAAAAAGTTTGTGCGGATCGGAGCGGAGCGGCGGGACGACGCGCATTCTACACTTTATTTGAAGAAGTTCGGCTGGAAGATTCCCCCACCCTCCTTCCGCCCCAACACCATGGAGCTGCTCTGCCTCGAAATGGACACCAGCATACGAGCCCGTCCGGACCCGAACCTCCTGCGCGATGACAGAGTTCTGCAGAGACTGCTGACCATCGAGGAGAGATTCCTGCCGCAGTATTCTTATTTCAAAGGCGTCCAGAAAGACATTCAGCCCTTCATGAGGAGGATGGTCGCTACTTGGATGTTGGAGGTACCGACCCAGTTCTGGCTCGGTTCGGTTCGGCTCTTATTTCCGTGCTCTTCTCAAAAGCTTCTGCTCGCTGTCGCCACGAACCTTCTGGGCCGTGTTGAGGTTTCTAAAGCTGCTCGTTGTTCCGACACTCGTTTCCTCTTGTTGGCCCAACATGTCGGTCCATTTTCCAGTCCGACCATCCGGACCGCCGCCTGCCGAACCGGGCCCTGGTCCGGAGAGCCCGGATCGCCCGGCCGCTGTTTTCCCGGGACCCCGGAGGTTCCTGAGATGTTGCTTTTATTTCAGATGACATGAATGTTTCCATGCACACGTAGCACTGCTGCTGCTCCCTTCGCCATGTTGCTTTTCAGGGGAGCGCCTGCTGCTTTTAAAGCTCGCGTCCAGAACCACGGCGGGATAACAGCGGCCGGCTCGGTTCGGTTCGGGCAGCGGAGACGCTGAGGTGTCCGCCGGGTCCAGTCTGGAGCCCGGAAAGCGGCGCAGACTTTCGGGTTTTCTGTTTAAAATGTCGGAAGGGGCGAGGGCCCTGGCGGCTCTGCGGCGCTTTGTCAGGAAACAAGTTGGATTCGTGGAAAATGTTTCCATATTTCTGACCAACATCTGCGTGGAAACCAAGCCGAGCCGTGGAGCTTTATTTTCATGTGAATATTGTCACGATGCGACCTGCTGGAGATTTTTAATTAATTTTTGAAATAATGAAATCGGCTCCGGGGCGGCGCACTTCGGAGCTGCCAGTCGCGACTCGCTTCTGATTTTGACGTTTTAATCACATTTATCGGAACCGGATCCGGATCGGAATGGTCGGCTCTGGCGTGGAAGAACCCCCAGAAGATTATCGCGTGAAAAAACGGAGTCCGGATAATTTATTTGTATTTTTAAATATTTTATGAAAATATGACGACTGAGGAAAAAGCCCGTTTCCGTGTGCTGCGCCGTCGGGGAGTTTTTTTGGCTCGGCTCTTTGCGACTTGAATTCATTTGTTGCTGAATGAATTGCTGGAATGTGGTTCCGTTGACTGTATGGATCCGACACTTTCTGCTGCTTTGTAAGGAAATTGATTTGGAATTAATGCCTGATGTCGCAACCGGTTTGGGTTGGGCCAGATTCTTGGCCGGGCCCCAGCTGTGTGTGTCACTGAAATTATATTCTGTCTTCATGTGATGAATCTCTGATTTAGTTTTGATATAAAAGTTAAATATTGGTGCGATCTAGAAGCTCATCACCTGCATGCTCTCTTCTTCAGGTCTGCGAGGAGCAGAAGTGCGAGGAAGAAGTTTTTCCTCTGGCCATGAACTACCTGGACAGATTTTTAGCGATGGTGCCGATCAAGAAATGCAACCTGCAGCTGCTGGGCGCAGTCTGCATGTTCCTGGCCTCCAAGCTGAAGGAGACGCGGCCATTAACGGCAGAGAAGCTCTGCATCTACACAGATAACTCCATCAGGCCGCAGGAGCTGCTGGTGAGCTGCAGCTGCTGCACATCACCTCCAATCTTCCTCTGCTTGCGTCATAATCAACTGCATTAAGACGGAAAAGTCTGCACGTTTTTCTGCATAGTCTTATTTTCTTGTTCACTGCATTAATTTAGCTTCTGCAGAGGTTAATACCATTTTAATAATGTGCTAATAATCTGCGCCGTTTCTCCATCTGATGCGCATAAAACGCTGAAGTTCCGCAGTGAATTGTTTCAGCGGCTCAGTTTCTACTGTAGAGCCTCCAGCTGCTACTGTACGGAGCAGGAAGTGACGCGGTCTCTACCGCCACCTGGCGGCAGATATTTGCGCAGATCAACGGGGTCAGCCAAAATGGGACAGAGGGACACACACACACACACACACACACACACACACACAGTTGTAGTCCTCATCAGCTTCTGTTTTCATATTTCTGTCTTTAATGAGTCGTTCATCTGGTGGCTCTGCGGTTGCATCAGGTTCTGGTTCTACCCACTGAGCCCGTCTCCATGGTTCTGATTTTGGTTCTGTCGCTGGTTTGTGTTGAACTGGGCAGAGAAATGCAGAAAGTTTCTGGTTCTCTGGTTTCCAGCAGCAGCAGCTCCGAGTCCTTGAACTGCTTCTGTTTCTGTATAAGGCAGCAGTTTGGCTGCCATGCTCACACAGGAAGCAGAGATCAGCTGCTCAGGCCATGTGATCGCTGCGCCGCCGCCGCCGCCCGTGCGCCGCTTGTCTTTAGTAACTGTTTCTTGTAAAGGAACCAGAATGTTGCACAGAAGGTGTGACCAGAGGAAGGCAGAAGCAGAAGGAAGTGGCTGCCTGCTGGCTGCTGCCACTCTGTCAGCATCCAGTCTGTGTTGCAAGGCTGCTGCAGATGCTGCAGATGCTGCATCTTTCCATCTGACATGCAGAGGAAGGATTTCTGATGCTCAGGTTCTCTGGAGGAATTACTTTGCTGCTTCCCTTCAGGTTTCCTCAGCTGAGGCGTTGCAGGTTGGCTGCAGTCGCATTGAATCGTCGCATGACTCAGTCCATGCGGTTTGAAACCAGCTACAGTCACAAGGCTGCGGCGCTGCAGAGACAAACCAAGATTTAATCCCTCAGATTACTCACCAACTCCTCATGAGTCACCTCTTTCAGGAAGTGAAAGGAACAATGAAAGCAGCTCTCACACACACACACACACACACGCAGGCCCGTCCGGCTCTGGGTTCGGGTCCGCAGCGTTCTGAATGTCGTTCCTCTCTCTGCAGGAATGGGAGCTCGTGGTTTTGGGGAAGTTGAAGTGGAACTTGGCGGCGGTGACGCCGAACGATTTCATCGAGCACATCGTGCGGAGGCTGCCGCTGGCCGACGACAAGCTGGTTCTGATCCGGAAACACGTCCAGACCTTCATCGCCCTCTGCGCCACAGGTAGGAGGAGAACTGAGGATGGTTTGTCTGTGCGCTGCGTCCAATCGGCATGTTAGCGTGCAGCATGCTAATGTGCATCAGAGGTGAGGATGAGGAAGATCTATGATGAATCTGTTGGTACCAGCAGGTTCTGCTACCAGAACCAGGATTTTAACCCACAACCTCTCAGGTTTATAGAGAACGATCTGAAGAAGACAAAAGTCCAGAGAGCTGCGGCTGATTGGAGGAAATGTCCTGAGGTCAGAGGTCACAGGTGAACGGGTCGGCTGGTTCCAGATGATAGAAAGGAACCAGGAGCCCAGAAGGTACTGACCCGGTTCTGCAGGTTTTATCTGATTAATTAATTAATTGTCAGAATTATCCATAAAATAATCTCTATCTGCGTCATAAAATCTCACCAGAATCGGTAGTGGCGGTATCATGCTGTATCATGATACCGATACTGTATCAGCGGTATCATCAGGTCTGGAATCACACTTTGTTTCTTCTGGCTTCAGTTTTAAAGCTTTCCATCATTTCCTTTTTTTTTTTTTCTCCGAAGAGTTTTTGCGGCGCTAGCGGCTCGTATTTTCTGTGACAGTAGGGAGACAGGAAGGAGGGCGAGGAGAGGCGGGGAGACATGCGGCAAAGGTCGCTGGGACCGGGAGTCGAACCCGCGACGTCCGCGTCGAGGACTGAGGCCTCCAAACGTGGGAGGCCTCAGTCTCTAACCCCCTGCACCACCACAGCACGCCCCCATCATTTCCATATTTACCATCGCACTGAGTGGGGCAGGAGCCCAGGGGGAGGGGCAGGAGCCCAGGGGGAAGGGCAGGAGCCCAGGGGGAGGGGCAGGAACCCAGGGGGAGGGGCAGGAGCCCAGGGGGAAGGGCAGGAGCCCAGGGGGAAGGGCAGGAGCCCAGGGGGAGGGGCAGGAACCCAGGGGCAGCGGGGTTAGACTGTACGAGGTTCCTGGGGCAGAAAGATGGGGACCTTGAGCCAAACACAGTTTATGCTCAGCAAGAACATCAGTGGGGGCAAAAAGGTGATAACTGCCCCCTCCCCTCCCCTCCCGGTCTGCTGTGGTGCTCTACAGACCCGGCCTGTCTGGGTGACAAATCAGGCAGCTGCCGGCCGCACAGAGCTGCATCTGTGCTCTGTGTGTTTCTTGACTGCAGCCTTACAGTAAATCCATGCATGGCTTTATGAGCTCCCTCCTCTTGGAGGGGTGATGTAATGCTGGGGGGGGGGGGGGGGGTATAATAAGGTCATTTATTTGTCAACACTGGGCCACCAGATGAGAGAGCGGCTGGTGGATGAGGCGGTCTGCAGCTATCAAAGGGCCGCCGCTCTGCTGAATGTGACCGTATGCTAATGAGGGGCCGCCCCGCTCCCCCATGGCCCCCTACAGCCCAGGAACAGAGAACGGGGCGGGGTCCCTGCAGGGCCACTCTATTCTTCCTGCAGAGCCTCAGAGGTCTGGACGGGGCGTATGGCAGGCCGATTTAACATAGAATCTGCTCCACGACACATTCCACATATCTCCCCTCCCTTTGTCCAGCGTCTCACTGAGTTGTGTCTTTCGGTTCAGAGGACTGGAGGGCCACTGGGTGAGGTCAGGTGAGGTCAGGTGGTGACTCTAGACAATGGAGTCACACTCTGCATTAATATGCTAACAGCCGCTGCCGGCTGCAGCCACAAAGCGCGCAGCTCTCTGCGCCTCCTGCGGCCCTCCGTGCCTCTCCGAGCGGCCATGTGTCCTCCACAGAGGAAGGTAGGAGGGGGAGAGAGGAGAAGTGTCTCTCTGTCTTTCGCGGGCTTCTGGCCGTTCACAAGCTGTCTCATTTGCATCATGAATGACAGAGAGGGGAGCTAACAAGGTTATTGGTCTTTGAGGCGCGCGCCTGTGACCACACGTGGAAAAAGGACCTACAGCAGCGCGCGCTGGCACAGGCACTGAGCCTCTTTATTCCCGCTATTCCAAGCGCTGTGGGGCTTTTTTCAGCGAGCGCACGATTTACTGAGGAGATGGAAGAAAAGGGGCCGGCCGGGTAAAGGGGAGCCGGTGAGGGTGGCTGCTTTTCAGCTCCTTTACAAGCCGACTGAACCTCATTATCCAGACCTGAGGTCGTTATGGAGCTGCGCTGCGAACCGCCACAGCGCAGGCCAGCTTTATGAGCTGACTGCTGACTTTCCAGCTCATGTTGTTTCAGGGTGGCAAGAACTGAAAATAACAGAAATACCAGGTAAACCCTTGTATGTGGGTTAGCAGGTAGCGGCTAACCCAGAGACAATCTGAACCTGGGGTTTTAGATGAGTCACAGGTACAAAACACTGGAATGAAATGGTTTAATGACCTGATTATTTTGTTCAGGTGTTGCAGGACAGCGAACCTCCAGGACTGGAGTTTGACACCTACAGTTTAAACCAACTGAATGAAACTGAAGTTATTTACTGTGGAGATGGAAGCTTTACGTCCAACTGTTTCTGTTGAAACGACACCTGAACTCACAACTTAAAACATTACATTCAGTTCAGTTTAGCTTATTTTAGGGCCAGAATGTTAACATATTTATCTCCATTCACTGAAGACACATTTTAATGTGATGAACCAGTTTTTATATACAAACGTTCTGAGCTGCTAATGTAGCACCCACAGCAACAGCTAATGCTAATGTAGCACCCACAGCTAATGCTAATGTAGCATCCACAGCAATAGGTAACGCTAATGTAGCATCCACAGCAACAGCTAACGCTAATGTAGCATCCACAGCAGCAGCTAGCCCTAATGTACCATCCACAGTAGTAGCTAGCACTAATGTAGCATCCACAGTAGCAGCTAATGGTAATGTAGCACCCACAGCAACAGCTAATGCTAATGTAGCATCCACAGTAGCTTCTAGCCCTAATGTAGCATCCACAGTAGCAGCTAATGCTAATGTAGCATCCACAGCAGCGGTTAATGCTAATGTAGTATCCACAGCAACAGCTAACGCTAATGTAGCATCCACAGCAACAGCTAACGCTAATGTAGCATCCACAGCAGCAGCTAGCCCTAATGTAGCATCCACAGTAGCAGCTAATGGTAATGTAGCACCCACAGCAACAGCTAACGCTAATGTAGCATCCACAGCAACAGCTAACGCTAATGTAGCACCCACAGCAACAGCTAATGCTAATGTAGCATCCACAGCAATAGGTAACGCTAATGTAGCATCCACAGCAACAGCTAACGCTAATGTAGCATCCACAGCAGCAGCTAGCCCTAATGTACCATCCACAGTAGTAGCTAGCACTAATGTAGCATCCACAGTAGCAGCTAATGGTAATGTAGCACCCACAGCAACAGCTAATGCTAATGTAGCATCCACAGTAGCTTCTAGCCCTAATGTAGCATCCACAGTAGCAGCTAATGCTAATGTAGCATCCACAGCAGCGGTTAATGCTAATGTAGTATCCACAGCAACAGCTAGCCCTAATGTAGCATCCACAGTAGCAGCTAATGTATTGTAGCACCCACAGCAACAGCTAACGCTAATGTAGCATCCACAGCAACAGCTAGTGCTAATGTAGCATCCACAGCAACAGCTAACGCTAATGTAGCATCCACAGCAGCAGCTAGCCCTAATGTAGCATCCACAGTAGCAGCTAATGTAATGTAGCATCCACAGTAACAGCTAACGCTAATGTAGCATCCACAGTAGCAGCTAGCCCTAAGGTAGCATCCACAGTAGCAGCTAGCCCTAATGTAGCATCCACAGTAGCAGCTAGCCCTTATGTAGCATCCACAGTAACAGCTAACGCTAATGTAGCATCCACAGCAGCAGCTAACGTTAATGTAGCATCCACAGTAGCAGCTAGCCCTAATGTACCATCCACAGTAGCAGCTAGCCCTAATTTAGGATCCACAGTAGCAGCTAATAGTAATGTAGCATCCACAGTAACAGCTAGTGCTAATGTAGCATCCACAGCTAACGCTAATGTAGGATCCACAGCAGCAGCTAGCACTAATGTAGCATCCACAGTGCAGCTAATGCTAATGTAGGATCCACAGCAGCAGCTAGCACTAATGTAGCATCCACAGCAGCAGCTAGCACTAATGTAGCGTCCACAGTGCAGCTAACGCTAATGTAGCATCCACAGCAGCAGCTAGCCCTAATGTAGCGTCCACAGTGCAGCTAATGCTAATGTAGGATCCACAGCAGCAGCTAGCACTAATGTAGCATCCACAGCAGCAGCTAGCACTAATGTAGCGTCCACAGTGCAGCTAATGCTAATGTAGCATCCACAGCAGCAGCAGCTTTGTGAACCTCTCTGATGATGAATAGATAGAAAAAACTTTTCTCCGATCTGATGCCTGAAAAGCTGAAGGTTAAAACTATAAATATTTTGTATTTATTCCAGATGTTACCAGTTATCAAACCAAAGTCCACGTTTGTTGAATTGGATAAAATTATATGAAAATTCATATGGCAAAGCAAGCGCCCTCGCATAAAATATAAAACACTACAAAGAAGTAAGACGGCCTCAATCTTCCTGTTTTGAAATACTATTTCTGGGCAGCTCAGTTAAAGCCTCTAATTTCATGGATCCAACAGATTCTCAAACAAGATGGCTGAGCATTGAGCAAGCAAAGTGCTCAGTACCATTAAAGGTATTAAAGCCATTTTTAGATATTCCAGTAAAGGATCTGCCATTGTGGACTAAAACCACACTTAACATTTGGAACAAAGTGCGAATTTCTTTCAAGCTACCAAGAGGTTTATCAATATTAACAAGCATTGGACATATTAAATCTTTCACACCCAATTTCTTAGACAAAAAGTTTTCTAAATGGGCCGAACAGAGGCTTCCATTTCTTCATCAGTTGATCGACAGGAACAGCCTTATGTCATTTGAAGAGTTATGTAGGAATTTTCATCTCCAGAAAAATGATTTCTTTAGATATTTACAGTTGTGCTCTTTTTTGTCTGGGACTGGGAAAGAGTACTGAATCCCACACCAATAGAAAACCTAGTAACCCATTACCAGAAAGGGGGAGGAAAAAATTGATAAAGTTATATAGTGTATTTCTGTCAATGAACCTTAACGAACCACTTGGACAAAACAAAGATGGGAGGCAGAGACGGCCAAAAGAATCTCTGACGAAACATGGGAGGAAGTCTGGACTGAGGCACATAGAGTCACAAACTCAAATACGTGGCGGGAATATAAATGGAAAATTATTAGCAGATATTTCAGGACCCCAGATGTAGTTTCCAAGATGGATCCTAAAGTACCAAGCTTGTGTTGGAGAAACTGTGGCTCAGCTGTCCCCAATCATACACACATTTTTTGGTCATGCCCCAAACTTCAAAACTTTTGGGATGAGGTGTACAGGGCTATAAACCAAATCTTCCCGGAAGTTATACCAAAGGATGTTACAGTTGCGTTACTTGGTATTATACCAGATGGTTTGCAAGGACGGGCCAAAGTATATCTGCTAAATGTCCTTTTTACAGCAGCCCTGAAATGCATTACAATCAGGTGGATGCAGTTGGAGCCACCTGCCTATGACTTATGGATTCAAAAAGTAAGGGAATTGTATAAAATGGAACAGATAACCTACTCATTAAGACTTCAAAAAAACACTTTTAGCCAGCAGGGGGCAGCAGAAGCTCTGTTGATGTAAATAAGCCTAACAAGTTTGTCTCTTGGCATATGGTGTTTAGCTATCCTGCCCAAAATGAATCCTTATTTTAATGTTGTATGGTGAGGAGTCTACAAATGTGATGCTGAGGTTGAAAGATATCATGCCAAGATGTTTATTTTATGGAAAACTTCATATTGTCAACACTTGTGTTATGTACCATTGATGTATGGCTGTATTATTGCTCTGTAAAAATAATAAAAATGTAAGTTCTAAAAAAAAAAAAAAAAACTATAAATATTTTTGTGGTTCAGCTCATATCTGTTTACTCATTTAGTAGCCGAATGGGTTATTTTAAAATGTTGCTTATTTTATAGATCAATGTTTAAAAATGAGTTGTGATTAATTACAGGACAACTTGCAGTGATATTGTTTATGTCTCTTTGTCGCCCCCTATTGTTCCAATGCTGCTAAAGAAACAAATTAGACTTTAAGGATGTTTGCAGCCAAGTTTCACCCTGAAATGTAACTGAATTGAATTTTGTTGCAGATTTCCGATTCGCCATGTATCCCCCCTCCATGATCGCCACAGGAAGTGTGGGGGCGGCCATCTGCGGCCTGCAGCTGGACTCGGCTGACCGATCCCAGTGGGGCGACAGCCTGACGGACCTGCTGGCCAAGATCACCAACACAGAGGTGGTGAGTGTGCCGCTCTGACTCGCTCTCATCTGGATGAATTTCTCAGACAGCAGGAAGGTTTTCCTGCGTCTCAGCTGGGAACTTTGTGATAAATCACATTATCACAACTGATTAATCTGTCGTCAGGACTTTTCACACGTGCGTTTGGACATCCAGTTTTCCATAAGGAGCAAAAATCCTGACACCAGAACCATCTCAGTATTTATGCCTTTTCCTTTGTGGTGCAGATTTTGAGATTTTCTTCAACAATTTCTCTCCTCTGCGTCTCGTTGGAGAATCCGCTACTGAAGCGGCTCCAGGTCAGGCTGCCTCTAGCGTACAGGTGTTGATGCTCAGTTCTGATTTCTGCGTATTCATTCATGCCACTAAATAAAGCCCACCGCAGTCAGACTTCTGTGTGAACGCTTTCTGACCCCAAAGCGACTAACAGAAGAACGTAGCCGTCCCCCAGCAGCGCTCTGTTTACGGCAGCAAAGACAGCCATCACAGTAAAGATGGCCGCCGTCTCTGGATGGATTGTAAAATTGCTGAGAGCGTCAGCAGACAGTCAGCAGGAAGCTGATTAAAAGGAAGCTAACAGCTAACAGCAGCGGCCTTTAGTGGAGCTGCAGCTTCTAACCCGATTCTGTTTGGATGTGGAGTGGGACCAGAAGTGGTCGGTTGGGATGTGATGCGTTCACTGACTCCGACTGCTTCCATCAGTGATGAAATGAGCCATCAGGATCTGAGTGGTGTGGCGCTGCAGCTGATTTCTGGTTGGTTCCTGCAGCCTGAAGACAGCTGAGTGGGTTCTGTCAGACCAGCAGCATCTGGAGATGAAGCAGAAGGAAGAGCAGGTGAAGCAGCCCGCCTGCCTCCGGCCCATGATGCATTGCTGCTGGAAAGCAGAGCTCCCTCTGCGTGGAGCTGTTGAAGCCTCAGAGTGGAAAAACAAACATCTGTCTTGAGTAGCACAGAGCCGCCGTATGTTTGGCGCTCTGCGATGGGCTCTGAACATTCCTGGACTCAGACAAGCCGCAGCTCGCAGGCAACACAGGAGGCTGAACAGAGGGAATCCTCTCTAATGCGATGCAGGAGGAGCTGCAGTAATCCAGCTCTGCAGCTAACAGCAACGCTGAGTTTCCTCGACATGTGGAGCAAAGGGACAGAACAGTTCAGAGGTCGCCTGAGCCGCAGCGTTCACGCTGCAGAGCGTCGCAGCACAAGATCAGCGTCTCAGCCGAGCTAAATGTCAAAGTGAAAGCGACTCATGTCAGCACCAGCAGCTGCTGCAGCCAGCACCTCCCTCCCTGATATCCAAAAGCTGCAATCCGCCAGGGGAAACGCGATACGGCCGAGTCACGGGGCCGGGTCACTGGAAGAATGCATGTTGCTTCAACCGCACACACCTGGAGGGTTGTGATATTCACCAAAGCATCACGTCTGCAGTTGCACTAAGGAAAAGTTCTCTTCTGCTTCACGACTGAAAAATACAAGCAACTTCTGGATGCTGCTAGCGAGTAAGGGCCCTGAGACTGGAGGCCCCTGAGACTGGAGGCCCCTGAGACTGGAGGCCCCTGAGACTGGAGGGCCCTGTTAAATTGCTTCATAGACTATTCCTAATATTTGTGAAGTCTGTGTGTATTTCAGGTCTGGGTGGAGCCTGTGGGTTGTGTTAGCCGTGATGTTGGCATGTTGACTGAGTTCTGCCCTGGAGCTTCTGGTTGCTGGATTAAAACAGGATGTCGGGGTTGAGAAGTGGACCGCCGCTTCTTGGATTTTATTGTTTGATGCCCGTTTTCTCCAATTCGTGTGTTTTTGTTCATTCAGCGTCACATGCTGAGACACCGGAAACACGTTTTCTCATTTCGCCCTCCGTTCCTGTTTCTGTCCCACTGTGGCTCTCATCAGCAGTGCTGAAACAAGCACGCTTTATTTTGAAAGATCATGGCTTGTGATATTTGGCTACCCAGGCCAAAGAAAGCAAAAGGTCATGCTTTCTGTTGGAACTTGTGGAAACTCTCAGTCATGAGGCGTCTCTGCTTTCCCAGTGTCAGTGCTCAGACATGCTGTTTTGGGCCGGGGCTCGGAGTCTGCCTCTGGGTGTTTGCTTCAGATGTTCCTAACTCTGTCTCTTGTGGTGCAGGCAGCAGTTAAATCACATTCCTCGGCTTCACACATTTCTTCCTTTTGGTTTTGTCTGTCTGCACGACTTCCCCTGCTGCCAGTGTCACGAAGGCCGCCCAGTGATGATGCGCACGTGTCGCTACGGCGCAGCCATGCAGAACGATGCGAGCTTGGGCTGGGGCCCTCCAGGACCGGGGCTGAAGGGGAAGAGCCGGCTCATGTGGTTTCCGGTTCCAGGAGTTGCATTATTCCGAACCTTGAGCTGCTCTGAAACATGTTTCCAGTAGTCACACACTGAAGTCATTAAAGGTTCTCCAGTGAAGCCCAGAAGGCTTGGCTTGGGATCCCAAATGCTGCTTTTTAGAGCTGCAGAGATGGAGGGAGAATGTCTTTTAAGAGCGAAGGCCTGCATTCCTGTGGTAAGACACAGGCAGCTCCTTTGCATGTTCTGCACTGCTCTTCGTATTCTGACAGGGCTTCAGATTTTATGACCTATGGGGCTCATGTTTGTTGGAATCTATGGGTGAGCGCACTCTTCTCATAGTAGCCGCAAACTTCTTCAAATGTTGAACTGACGATGCTTTTCGGGTTTCCTCCATGCGTTCCAAGGTGATCTGTCCTGCAGCAGTCCATGCTCTGACCAACAAACCTAACCCAGCATCTTGAGTCTTCTGTTGGTCATTTCACAGTAAAGTGTACCAATTTCCTACATTCCTTCTGACAAATTCCTACAACTTCCACCATCCTATTGGGTACTAGCAGTTTGATGAGTTTCTTTGCCGTTTCTTCTCCACTTGAGAGGCCACCGCTCCCGGCACAGGGGGCAGCAGCCTATCTGCTGCACGTCCTTGTGACTGGTTGCATCGATTCTCAACATGATCAGCTCAGTGTTGCAGACACCAAACACTCAGTCGTAGTATGTAAGTTTATGCAGACGTGTTCGATGTACTTTTGCATCGTGTCCACCTCAAGAACGCTCTGACCTCCCAGGAGCGACGTATGCAGAGCATGATGGGGCTTTTAGAGGTAACTCAAAATGGACCTAACATCCCGTTTCTTGCAGTGATCATCAAACACACAGCAATGCTGTCGTCTTTTGCACATTGTTAGCAATCCTTCTTTTGAAATCTGGCTGTGATTCCAGGTTCCAGCCCACATCTCTACCTTTCAAAGTGTCATGCCGTTTGCCCTTTGACCCTGCAACCTTTGGTCCCCCAGGGATGTTCATCTCCCCACCAGTGTTTCAGATGTGAGGGAGAGCTGGGTCCAGTAGCACTGCAGGCTACATCTGGGCCCCATCAGGTTTAGATTAGCTTTGGCTTCCTGGTACCTGAAGAGCTGCTCCTTCACCCAGCTCTCTCCATCCTGACCCCGGCTGCCTCTTGTAAGGCTCATCATGTGTTTGCATGCATACTGAACATACTGCCATGTTTAGTCATCTTTCGCCACCAGGGGGTAGTGTTTGAGCTATGTTGCAGAAGGTTGGAGCTCCTTAATGACGTCAATCATGGTTCCTCTCCTTACAACACTTTGACCTTTCTGTGGACGTATTCATAGTCCCATAGACCCGGTTCTATTGGAACCAAAACTTCATCATTTGTTTCACCTCCAGCTGCTGTGGTTCTCTTTCTCTCTGCTCTGAGTCAAACCAACCAAACCCTCTGAGCAACCTGTTCCCCTCCTGGCCTGTGGGGGCGCTGCACCAAGATCCTCTGAAGACACTGAGCACAATGGACTCTTTGCACCTGCCGCGCTGACGTCACAACCGCATGCGCAAATGCGGCTCTTTTTTTTCCGCTTTGAGTTACCATGACAGCTAGAAAAGACAAAGTCTTATTTCAGACGAAAATAAAACAATACTATGAACATTTCTGTCTTCCTAATATAATGGGCTTTTAAGTTTTCATGGATTTCCAAGCGATCCTGAATTAAGAAGATGATGGCTTGTAAATATTCGTCGCTACCAGTTAAAGCTAACGCTGCACAGCAAAGTTTACAGCCTTCACTTCACTCCGGATCAACTTCTTCAGCCTAAAGCAGAAGGTAAAGGAGCCTCCTGTGTTATTTCCATGGAATCACTTCTGTATTCAGCCTGAAAGAGTTTATGGGAACCAGAGAGCAGACCAGAGCCAGACAGCCGAGCAACTGACCCGCCTGTACACACTGCTGTAAACACCGTCCTGCTTCACAAGAAACATGCAAAACTAATAAAGCGAAGTAACACGGAGACCTTAAGGAACACGGACATATTTTTCTAAAAGCAACAACTGAACCTGAACCGTCAGCTGAACTAGAACTCCGACACCAGAGCTGCTCTACTGTTAAGCTATGGGCTTGTTGTTCCTCAGGCTTCAGAAGCAAAAAGCCTGAACTGTAAAATCCCCGTTACTTGGTCTCTGACACTAACGACAATAAACCACGTAATATACTTGAAAACAAGGTAAAAACATTGTCCGTTAGAATGGATGAAAAATGTTTAGATACTTAAATAGCACATTTTTACAAGAAAAATGTCTAGCATAAGCTAAAGCTAATGTTAGCCACAAAGTTTAAAGAAAGTAAAACTCACCTTCGTATCTGTGTATAACGAGGCGAACATCTAAAAACCTTTCTCCAGCTTATTGTCGGGGCTTCGGATCGATGTTCATCATTAACTGTTACCTTGGACAAGCCCTGCAAACACCCAGTGGAAAGAGCCTTTTTCAATAGATCGGAAACGATTGAGCCGCTTTTCCCCGAACGTGGAAGCTGAGGTGCAAAGAGCCCATTATCTTCACCAAATGGAATCTGAAATTGAGCCGTCAGGTTTTAGTGGCTGGAGGATTTCTCTTTAGTCTTTGACTAAAGACCAGGAGGCTAGCATGTTGGCTCTTTTTGTATTTACCCAGAATGCCCTACTTTGTAGTCCACTTCCTGCTTTGGGAGCGGTCCACTTGGCATTCACTTCAACTGAACCCAGACCGAGGTTTGGAGGACCACAGGTCAGAATTCAATCACACCTCACCAGACAAACCGGAGTTTCTAGGCAGACGTCTCCCCACCAGTCTGCCTAGACTGGAGTCGGGTTAAAGTGGACTCCACGGGCCTGTGACTCGGCGTGGAGGAGGAGCGCGGCGTGTTTTGGTCCTCCTTGCTGCTAAGGATTTCAGCTCCCAGGTGGATTGTCTGATTGCCTCGGCGGCCTTTGATGGTGGAACCAGAGGAGTCTGGGCCTCGGATGGATGCCCTGCAGGCGGACACATCGGCTATCATTAAAAAAGCACAGCCTTTGTGTTTCCTACAGGAGGTGGATGCAATTAATGTTGCTCTAATGCTGGCTGTGTGTTCAGTTGCTGTTGTCAGGGCTACTGCTGAAGTTTGAATGTTTGGGAATGACGGAGGAAGAAGGGGGAGCAGGGAGAACCGTGGGGAAAGGTCCCAGCAGACGACCCTGGTGGGCTGGAGGAACCCTCAGCTCTGGCTGCACAGCTGGAGCAGCAGAGAGGGGTTCCGCTGAGGTTCTTCTGGGGTTCCTCTGGGGTTCCTTTGGTGTTCCTCTGGGGTTCCCCTGAGGTTCCTCTGAGGTTCCTCTGGAATTCCTCAGGGGTTCCTTTGTGGTTAATTTCTGGTTCCTCTGAGGTTCCGCTGAGGTTCCTCTGGGGTTCCTTTGTGGTTAATTTCTGATTCCTCTGAGGTTCCTCTGGGGTTCCTCAGGGGTTCCTTTGTGGTTAATTTCTGGTTCCTTTGAGGTTCCTTTGTGGTTAATTTGGGGTTCCTATGGTTTTCCCTTGAGGTTCCTCTGGGGTTCCTCTGGGGTTCCTCTGAAGTTCCGCTCAGGTTCTTTCATAATAAATGTCTGTATTTACACACAGAACCACCCAGTATGTGAGAATTGTGGAACCTGAAATGTGAGCGTTTCCCTGCAGGACGTTCTGAAGGAGTGCCAGGAGCAGATCGAGCGCGTCCTGGAGAGCAGCCTGCGTGAGGGCCGGCAGCAGCAGCAGCAGCAGCAGCAGACGCAGCGGGGCCCCAGCGGGAAGGGCCTGGAGGAGCTGGACCAGGCCTCCACGCCCACAGACGTCCGTGACGTCAACTTGTGAAGCACCAGAGGGCGCCGATGCACAGGATTTACAAGAATCTTTTTTAAAAAAACTTTCAGTCTTCATAAAAGCAGAAAAAAAGAACAAAAGAGCAAAAAATTTTTAAAAACACAAGGCCTTTAAAGAAATACAAGGACAGTGCTGGCTAGTTTTGTAGTTGATCTTTTCTTCAAGCAAAAACAAAAAAAAGCAACAAAAAAAAAACCAAACCTCCTGCACATGAAATAGATTTTCTCTGATGCTTTAGTGTAAAAGCAACAAGCCTGGTGAAGCTGCGCTGCCTTGGATGCAGAAGGGAATCATTCTGCCTTTACAGCTGCAGACAGGAGAACTGCAGATGATCCTTTTTCTATTTTTATTTGCAAAGATGATTTTTTTCGCCGTCTGCAGGCGGTGGACGAAGAGGACGAGTCCTCCACTGCCAGATCGTCCACCTCTATGGACGGACAGAACTGTGTAGAGCAGATGGTCCCGTTGCCAGGCAACCGCTGGAACGATAACAGTTATTAGTAATATTTATAATTATTGATACCATCAAAAATATTTTGGAACTTCATGAGCTCCTTTGGTTCAGGCTGCTTGTTTGCATCGGTTTGAGGATGCAGCTGGCTGGAGAGAGAGAGGGTGTGTGTGTGTGTGTGTGTGTGTGTGTGGGTGTGTGTGTGTGTGTGTGTGTGTGAAAGCTGTTCAGCCTCGTGCTGCAGCTCACCTGAGCTAACGGGGGACAGGTGCGTTAGCAGAGAGACACTTTGTCTCATCAGGGCTTCACCTCCGACCCAGAGGTTCTTACTGCCGGGCCGGGGGCCGAGGAGGGGCCGGGGCGCGGCCCTCATTAGCTGCACAGGGTGCAGGAGGAGCTGCAGAGGTTGGAGTGGATCAAGCAGAACTGTCTGATGTTTTCCTTTATGTGTAGCTGGACCTGAGGGCCGGGGGCCCGCTGGGGTCCCGTCCGGCTCCCTTTATGATTTTAATAGCTAAGCACTTTGAGGTGAAGCTCAAATCAAACGGCCTCCGGGCCAGGAGTGAGGAGTTTTCATTCCTCATTTCTCTGGATCCCAACCAGAACCAGAACCTGCTGCAGATTCCAGCAGCAGCTTGTCCTCCAGTCCTGCTAAAACTCCCCCCAGATGATCCAATCAGATAGTCATGCAGAACCCGATCGGATCGGTTCGAATCCGGAGACTCTGCTTTTCCTTTCTCGATGAAAAGATTAGATTTTTTTTTTTTTTACTTGACATTTTGTTTTTATTTATCTGCATCAGCCACAGAGAGCCACAGGTGGGCAGCAGAGAGCCACAGGTGGGCAGCAGAGAGCCACAGGGGGCAGCAGAGAGCCACAGGTGGGCAGCAGAGAGCCACAGGTGGGCAGCAGAGAGCCACAGGGGGCAGCAGAGAGCCACAGGTGGGCAGCAGAGAGCCACAGGGGGCAGCAGAGAGCCACAGGTGGGCAGCAGAGAGCCACAGGGGGCAGCAGAGAGCCACAGGTGGGCAGCAGAGAGCCACAGGTGGGCAGCAGAGAGCCACATGGGGGCAGCAGAGAGCCACAGGTGGGCAGCAGAGAGCCACAGGGGGCAGCAGAGAGCCACAGGTGGGCAGCAGAGAGCCACAGGTGGGCAGCAGAGAGCCACAGGGGGCAGCAGAGAGCCACAGGTGGGCAGCAGAGAGCCACATGGGGGCAGCAGAGAGCCACAGTTGGGCAGCAGAGAGCCACATGGGGGCAGCAGAGAGCCACAGTTGGGCAGCAGAGAGCCACATGGGGGCAGCAGAGAGCCACAGGTGGAGAGATCCCCTAAACCTCTCCAGTTTGAACCCAGACCAAAAAAAAAAAAGACCAGTTTGAACTCAGTGGGCCCCCTCAGTACTGCACCACCCTAACCCGGCTCACATGGGGCCCGTGTTTGTTTGTGATGTTTGTAGCCATAACAGGCTCTGTTCAAAAGAACCCAAACTTTCTCGTTCCGCTTCCCCAGAAACGGCTCCAGTTCTGGTTCCGGATCCGGTTTCATGTGGCTGACTCTGGTTTTCATTTTCCATGTCCCACCCCAACTTGTTTCTGCCCCGTCATCCTTTGGCCTGATGGAAGCTCTCTCCTGAACATGATTACTTTTTCCTGCAGATTTCGTGCAGCGTGTGTTTTATATCGATGCCACAGTTCAGCGTGTATGTGTGTGTGTTGTGTGTGTGTGTGTGTGTGTTTCTCTAGGGGGCCATCAGACCCACTGTGGGGGTTTTGGTTTTAGAGATACTGTATTCCAAAGTGAAGAGCGGTCCGCGGTGTGAAGATGTCAACAACAAAAAGTGTGGATATTTTATTGTGTTTTTTGCGCTGCTATGAGCTATGAATTTTTCATTTATACAAAATAACATTACCTAGTTGTGATGTGTCACTTGTGTGCTGCTATTTTATAAACATTTGTATTATAATATAATTATTTTACTGCTTAAGAGATACATCCAGAAACAAAGTAGAAGGTTTTAGAAGGTGAGGCGAGGATTTGACTGGAAATGTTCCTCGTACAGATGGATGGACGGGACGTTTCATTTCCTGTTTTCTGTTTCCTGTTTCCGTCACGTTCTTCTTCAGGGCGTGCCATGCCTCAGGATTACTGGACTCGGTCACACACAGATCCATCACATATACCTCTGCAGAGGCAGGAGGAACCATTCCTACTGTTTCCATGAGCAACGACAGGAACTAAGCGAAGCTTCAGCTGGACTCTGACCACAACAGGAAGAGAGGAGGAAACTTCCTGAAACGCCATGCATGTTCATGCTTGTCTGTGTTGGTGCTACAGCTGACTTGTTCTGTGCTACAGAGGGGAAAATCCCCAGGATGGCCAAAGTTTCTGCTTTCCATGTCCATGATCACCATGAATGTCATGAATAAAATGGATTCTGTATGTGAGACGTTCTGATTGGTCGTTTCCTGGTGCTCATCATGCACCTCAATAAACTTCTGCTCTGAAGGGTGTGACGCCACGGCGGCCGTCTGTAGTAATTAAAGTGGTTCTGTTGGATTTGTTCTTTCAGGCGGTTCTGATCAGTTGGTGTCCTCTCAAGATGCGTCTGTAACAGTTAATCCCAAAAGTATTCATGTTAATGAAAGAATCATTTGTCTTTGAAGATAAAGCGATGCAACAGGATGAACATTTTTCTAAAAAATGAATTTTCCAGTAACAGCAGAATAAATTCTGGGTAATTTCATATTAAAATGATCATTTAAATGCTAATTCTGCATTGATCTGCTGGACTGTTCGCCATCACAGATTGACTTTCATGCAGGGTGGTCCAAAGTGCGGTCTGGGGATTGAAAACATTTTTTAGCCCAGACTAAAATGGAAGCTATTCTTGGTTCAACCCAACATGTTTGTTTTTGCTCATTGGAGGAAACAGAACCTCAAACATCCAGGAAGTTTGACTCAAAACGGACTTTGGTGAGAAAAGGTGGAGTTTTTATTTCTGTTTTTGTTGCTGAGAATAAACACCAAAAATGGAGAGAAAATAATATAAAAATTGAATTTTAAAATGTTGTCAGATTTTCTTTTAAACAAGGTAAACCTGCAGGTTCATCATGAAACGATTTACAGTTCAGTTTTCTACAGAAATCAAACTTCTTAACTTTATTAGGATTTTGTTTTGTTTATACTTATGCAGGTAAAAAAACATTTTGCTAAATTCCGTTAATTTACAGTTTTGACCCACATGGCAAAAACTGTTTAATATAATTAGATCATTTAACAACTACGACCAAATAACGTGATTGATGAAGAGGTCAGATGCTCAACCAGATGATATTATTGTGTTAAAATTAATTGTTGTCAGTGGAGTCAATTCAGATTAAATTACTTTTTTTTTGTTGCATTCACTGCAAAACCATGAAACCCTTCCAAGTATTTTTTCTAGTTTCTGGAGCAAATATGTCTTGAAATAAGACCAAATTAACCTATGAATAACTTTTCTGCATGATAGTTTTGAAGAGGATATTTTTTCAGTGTTGGTGCGCTTCTCTGATCAAATTAAAATTCTCATAACTTCAACCTGCACAACATTTACTAATCATGGCAGCACTTCCTTCTTTGAAAATCCTTCTGGAGCTCCAGCTGTTTTAGCTCTTCACCTTTGACCTTCAGTCAAAATGGACGACACACCTGGTGATGAATATTCATTCCTGTAAAACCAACAGTCTTCATTTCATCGCTTCGGTTACTACAACCATAACTAATCATTAAAATCACTTCATTTATGCATTTCTTCATCATTTTTGCAGAACTTTCCTCTAGATTGAATATTTTCTCTCAGATGAAACTAATTTTTTACGCTGTACCCAGATGGAGTTTCTGATGTTTGCTATAAATGAATTCCTTTTCTTTCTTTCTATGATCTGCAGTAAAAACTAATTACCAATTGGTACCGGGCCGCGCAAGAAATAATTAAATATTTCCGTTTTATGAATTATTTGAGTGTGGAGGATCTTTTATTTTGAAAGTCCTTTAACCGGATTCTCTCGGTTCCGTCTTGCCGCCAACATGGAGCCACAAGCAGCAAAATGAGTCAGAAACGGATCAGATTGTTTGTAAAGTTTCTTTGCGAAGGGAAAAGGCCCAGAGAAGAGACAGGAGGATGGATTTATCCCGGCAGGTGATTCCCACAGTCCAAGCTCTGCATGATATGGTGACCGGATGTTAATGAGGCAATGAAGCTTCAAGCTGCTTCTCCACTAGAGACCAAGAACCCTGAGCATCAGCAACACTTCCGGTCTCATCGTCTCTCGTCTCTCCCAGATGGACCGTCTGGTTGCAGAGAAACAAGCTCAGGGCTCCATTAGTCGTTATCCTGAGTTAAAGTTTTCACCAAAGTAAAATGTTTGTTTTTGTGGCGCATCTGTATCTTATTTTGAAGGGATATTAAACGTTACCATAGCGACCAGAGTCAGAGAGCGTTAGGGCAGTGGAGAGACGAGACGAGAGGAGTTTGTGAGTTTTAGGTCTGGTTCACACCATTTAAGGATTGTGGGCCGATTTTCCAGACCTCTGTGACCACAGAGCCGATAAAAGTCCAACAGGTTCGGTCGGTTCGTGAGTCCAGCAGCAACACACCACAGAACCGATTCCAGAAGAAAATCCAGTAAAACCCCCAACAGACCAAACATGAATTTAGAATAATCAAACAGGATGACGATGTAGAAGCAGCAGTGATAGTTTGTGGCTCATTTTAAGCGATAAAAAACAAAAAGAAAAGATGTTTGATAAAAGATGGCGGAGCAGCTGCTCTATTTGCTGCTCTATGATTTGGAGGTGAGTTATGTTTTATCATAGTTAACATTTTAACTGAATAATCATAACCACATATAATAAACATATATAAAAATGACATTTACATATAGTAATAAACATTTCCACATATCACCTCTGATGTCTCAGTTGCCATGACAACTGTCTGGGATCCCCTCCGTTCTTACGTCACCGCGCTTTCTGATTGGCTATCTGTCACATTCAACAGGCTGCGTTTCGCTCCCAGTCAGTAAAAACCCCACAGGCTGGATAATCGGGCCGAGACAAAGTTGAATATGAACGATTGTAGATCGGACATATTCAACACATCACCACGTTACACAGCACACGCTGCAGGACGCTGGAAGACTGTCGTAAAGGGAAAATCGGGGCAATAAAACAAAAAGGCTTTAGTGGGAACACCAACATGCAGAAGCATTTCCCCCCCAAACCCCCGGCTGCAGCAAAACTGCCAAGTCTTGACCGGTCCGCGGTAATAAAAGGTTGGAGACCACTGGTTTAGAGGAATGAACGCTTTGCTCCTTTCTGTAGGTTTTAAAACATGTTTTATAGTTTGATTGTTTAGGAAATGCACCAGAACCAGAATAAATCTATAAATGTCTGCCTCACTTTTCGGAGTTTTATTTTGGAAGGCGTGCGTCATGTTCCTCCCACGTCACAGCCGGGCGCTGCTCCGGTTTGAAGGGGTCAGAGTTCACGCAGAGGCTGGACGTGGGCAGACTGACCTCTGGTAGGACGCCCCGACCCAGGAGCGGAGCGGCTGCAGGATGAAGGCGCTGCGGGTCGGACTCACCCTGGTTCGGCAGTAGGTGCCCTGCTCTGTGTGTGTGTGTGGGTGTGTGTGTGTGTGGGGGTGTGTGTGTGTGTGTGTGTGTGTGTTGGTGAACCGGCTGCACCTGGTTGCATGTCTCCTGTCGCATGAAGCAACGCAGCAGGTGTCCGGTAGTCATGGTAACGCTCCAGGTCAGAACTCAATGGGACCCAGTCAGCATGGAGAAGCAGCTTTTACTGCTTCCCAGTTCATAATACTGGTTTTAATGGTCAGCCCAGTGAACACTGCTGTAGCGCACATTCACCACAAGGTGGCAGAATCAACACGACTTTACTGTTATTGATAACTCAGTCAGAGGGGAGGGGCTGGGGGGTGATGGATGGATGGATGACGGATGGATGATGGATGGATGACGGATGGATGATGGATGGATGACGGATGGATGATGGATGGATGATGGATGGATGACGGATGGATGATGGATGGATGGATGATGGATGATGACTCCCATCAACCTTCTGTTCTGTGCAGCGGAGAGACAGAGTACAACAAGGCAGGACTGTTACAAGGTAGGAGGAAGATCTGCAGCATCTTTATGATTTCCTCTGGTTCTGATTCCTCTGGTTCTGATTCCTCTGGTTCTGATTCCTCTGGTTCTGAATCCTCTGGTTCTGATCCATTTCCTAGGCCAGGCCGTGGACTCCTCCCTGTCAGAAGCGGGTCTGCAGCAGGCCGCGGCTGCAGGCTCTTACCTCAGAGACGTTGGCTTCAGCAACGTGTTCAGCAGCGACATGCGGCGCGCCCGGCAGGTCAGACCCGATCTGCAGCAGAACTTTATGCACTGGTTCTTCGTTATTCCCTCCATGACCATCAAGCATGTTTTCAAGACCCAGAGTTGAAATACTATTGTGAATCTGATAGTATTTATTTGTCTGGTTATTACCTGATTATCAAAGCTGATGTATTAAAAATAAAACTTAAAGTTTTTCATTCATGATAAACCAGATGGTTACGCAGACTTTGTCTTACTTTTGGTCTTTTCTGCTGCCAGTCACTTTACCACAATGTGGGCCAAACAAGAGTTTTTTATTATTACCAGAATAAATTTCTATTTTCATAATCACTATGTAATGAGAACATCAAATTCCTGGGGATGCAGATTATTGGCGCTTTGACCTGGTTCCTCCAAATCTCTGGTCTGGTGAAGAAAGCTCAGCAACGTCTGCAGTTTTTACGTCGGATGAGGAGAACAAACCTCCTGTCATCCTCACCACTTCCTGCAGAGAACAAACTGACAGCAGCATCTCTGCCTGTTTGGATCATCTAAACTCTGACTGGCGTCGTGACGACAGCAGACAGAATCACTGGGACTGAGTTTTCTCGACGCCGCTCCAGGATCCTTCGCCCTCAGCAGGGTCAGGGGAAAAGGTTCAGCAGCTCCATCTCTCATGCCATAAGGATGATAAACTGCCATTACTTCAATCTTTTATTATATACATTTATGTCGATCCTTTTACTATTACTTATTATTATTTATTTATTATTATTGAAGCCTTGCAACAAAATTTCTTACAATTTGTACATTTTTAATTGTACAGTTGAATGACAATAAAATCTGTCCCTGCCTATAAAACTAAGTTAAAATGAAGACTGCTCAGGTATATTTGGTATTGGATTTTAAAATAAGAAAATACTAAAACTTTAAACACATCAGCATCAAATTAAGAAAACCACTGAGTCCATGAACTGAGCTGCTCAAGGATTTTCTCAACAAAATGTTTGGGGCCTGCCAGGCATTACATAGGTAATATAATATGTAATGCCTGGCAGGCACCTATACGATGTCTCTTTATTTATTTAGTAATCTTCCATTACCGTTAATGCGGCTCGTACCGCTGCGTGTGCCCCTCAAAAATGGTATCAAGACGTGCGGCTTGATGCCAAGGAGGGAGCTAATATTTTTATTGGGGATTGGAGTTACAATGGCGACGTAAAAAGCAAAAAATGAGCAAAATTTCCAACTGCCGAAACGCAGAGTGTAAGTGACACCAACTGCCGCGCCGTTACAGTGAGAAACGGAGTGGATTTTTGACCCCCAAAATAATTTTGAAATCGCCGTCACGCCAACAAATATCGCTCTACTGGTATGAAAGCCGGTCATGACATCACACCAAATGCCTGCTCCCGCAAAATGTTTTCGAAATTTCTCTAGGCCTTACGGTTTTCTGTCAAGGTGCTTCAGAGCGAAGTCATGCGCCAGGATAACTGACGCTCTCAGCCATTCATTTTTCTGAAAACTTTCAGAGCTCAGCACACACCATTTTTCTCTCATCTCTGCTATTACTGTGAGTGAGTTACAGGTATGAATTGCGGTACTATGAGAGACAACAAAATGCACTCTCATACGCTTTGAACGGTTTTCGAATACGTATCACGGTTCCCAAACTGGAAGGAGTTGTTCGGACTGCTTTTTTCAGAAAAACGGACTGGGTGTCTCACAAAGACAGAATTGTTTTCCAACCTCTCTGTCTCTCTCAGTGTTGGCTGAAGGTCCAGCTGCTCTTTAGAACTACAATGACTGAAGGTCAGAACTACAACATGGCGGACACTCAGTGCCTACAGAGGCGGGCTGAGCAGAATGTTTTGGGCATTATATAACTGATTTAACCCAAACACTGTTAATCATAGGATTAGTGTAGAACTTTAAAATAAAGCTTACTGAAAATTTCAAAATAAAAACCTGAATATTCCTCTCAGGCCTTTACTATCAGGTTAGTGTGGAGAGAGCTACAGATATGAATTGTGTTACTATGGGAGACGAAAAATGGCACTCTTATACACTTCAAACGGTTTGAGGATCGCTCTTACGGATCCTTAACCGGAAGAAGTTGTTCGGACTGCTTTGTTCAGAACAGACAGAATTCTGTCTGCTAACATTAGCATTTTGGCTAATTTTAACTTATACACTAATTTTAACATACTTAATGGCATAAGTCCATGTTAGTCAACATGCTTTTGATTCTCCACATGCTATTGACTATACTTTGGCTAAGTTTAGCATTGATGCTAATTTTTAGCATCAGAACGCTGGGTTCCAACCAACGGGCACACTTTGGCGGGCCCCGCTTAAATTTCTTCAGACATTTTCTAGTTTTTCCTTGTAATTTTGCATCTTCCTTCTGGTAATATTTCATCTTTATTTATAATGTAAATATTATACAATATAATTATTGTATTTAAAAAAGAAAATCTCTGTCTTGCCTTAATTCTTCATCGGACTCACTTTCCTTCCCTCTGCTGCCATTTTGTTTCCACGTCACAAACGTTGGTAGGCTTCTTCTTCTGCTGGGTTCAACAGGCAGCCTGTTGATTAGTCTGAGCACTGCTGCCTCCTGGTGGCCGGAGGCTTGTTTACAGTGTGAAGGTTTGAGTGTACAGTTCGTTCCAGAAGTATTCGTACCCACAAACTTTCGGTCATAAAACTCAAGAGGGCTTCAAGAGATTCTCACTTGAAATATATAGCATAAAACTTTTGTTGAGCTCCTTTACTCTGAAAAATAAAATGGAGTCACCAAATCAGTAGCAGAGTTCTCAGCCATGAGGGAATCACAGCAGACATGTTGAAGGCGCTCTGATCACAGGAGACCAACCTTCAGACTTCAACATGTTTCTGATCCAATAAAGGGCGCTGATGTTTCAGGAGCTTCAACATCATCATCATCATTATTGTCTGCTTTGATTTGACCTGCAGACTGCTGAGAAGATCATGCAGCAGAACAGCAGCTGTCTGCGGCTCCAGATGGTGTGTGACCCTTTACTAAAAGAGAAAGTAGGTGATTTCTGATGGAAATAGGTTCTCCAGATAAAAGGTTTAATTGAAGAATGCTAAAGCTTTTTTTGTGTGAATGCCTCGTTATTTCCCAGAGTTTTGGGGTCGCAGAAGGCGGACGGGTTGAGGACCTCAGAGACATGGCCAGGGCGGCGGGGGAACCGTTCCTGGATTTCACCCCTCCGGAGGGCGAGACTCCAGATCAGGTCAGGAATCTGTTAGTCATTCAGCGACTGGCCACTAGGTGGCAGCAGACAGCCCATAAGTTCTTTATCCAAACACGTGTTTACAGCGGGTGGGTGCTAGGAAAATAATTATCTATCTAAAATCACTGTTTTTCAGTGTCCACGTTAAGCTGAACATTCATATATATGTTGGTAACTATTCTGGCTGAGAGTGAAATGAGTTTTGAACAGGCGCTTAGGGCAGCCTTGGGTCACCTGAGTGAAGTTGGCCCCCCCACCTTCTTCAAATCAGACAAAATTGGTGTCAAACGTTTGTGCTGGTTTGTGCAGCAAAAATGTTCATTTGTGCTGCTTCGGCTTTGAAGATATCAATTACAGTTGAAACCTTTTGATGTCAAGCGGCTGGTTTTGCTTTGAACATATGACTGAAAACTTAAAGCAGAGAAGCTTCAGTTATTCCATTATGACCAACTCATGATCACAATTGTTAACAAATGACTTTTATTTATCTGGATTATCTGGCTTTACAATTCATAGCACAGAACTTTCAACAACATTTTACAATAACAGCTTAATCTGTTTAAATAACACTACATTCAACCTTTATATTTTTTGAGTGTCATCATGCACTCAAAGTTGCCCTTCTGGTGCATGAAATGTTATTTTTGGTGTTATCCATGTTGAAAGACCTTTATCAACCAACATAACTCCATTTCGTCTCATTTGAAGAAGGTGGGGGGGCTGGTTGACCTCTGATGACCCCTAGAACTTTTTTCTTAATATCTTTAAAATGATAGCTGCACAAATGAAAATCTTTGCTGCACAAACCAGCACAAACGTAGCCGAGTTGATTGACACCCATTTCGTCTGATTTGAAGAAGGTGGGGGGGCTGGTTGACCTTTGATGACCTCTAAAAACATTTCTTTATATCTTTAAAATGATAGCAGCACAAACGAAAATTTTTGCTGCACAAACCAGCACAAACGTTTGACTCTAATTTTGTCTGATTTGAAGAAGGTGGGGGGGCCAACTTCACTCAGGTCCTTGGGTCCTAAGTTTCTGTGTTGAAGAGCGTAAGCTCAGTAGAACACAGCAGCCATTTTGTGACGCACGTCTGATTTATGAATATTGTTTGTATTTTCAGAAAAAAATGAAAGTAAAGGAAATTTACAACCACCGCATGTCTCGACATCACTTTTGTTCGAGTGTGCAACATTAGCTTACTAAGTAAATATAGTTTCAAACTAAATATTTAGCTTAAATATTTAGTTTGAAACTGACATTTATAAATGAATGAATAACAGGGTGAAAATATGAGTGAAAAAAGCCCCATTTTCCTCTGATGACAGGATGAATAATCCAGATTTTGGCTTCTCCAGGTGAAGCTGCGGGTCCAGCAGTTCATGGAGAAAATGCTGCAGCAGATCGGGGCAGAGCACTGGCCTGCAGGGGGCGCTGATGTCTCCTCTGCTGAGGGGGGGCTTGATGACGGCATAGGGGCCCTCCACGCCCACGCGCTGGTTGTCTCCCACGGCGCCTACATGTGCGTGGCGGTGCGTTACTTCGTGGAGGAGCTGCGGTGCAGCGCCCCTACAGGCTGCGACAGGAAGCGCATGTTCTCGCTGAGCCCCAACGCGGGGATCTGCAGGTTCAACCTGACGGTGGCCCGGCAGGGGGCGCGCTTTGTGGTGTCAGGCATGCGCTGTGTGTTCATTCACAGGGTGGGGGGGGCAAAGCAGG